>NW_026043001.1:0-66471 GCF_023856365.1 Brienomyrus brachyistius | reverse complement strand
CCAATCAGATGTCTTGGTCCTGCCTCCTCTGCAATCTGATTGGTTATCTATCCGAACCAATCATTTTCCTTCTGCCCTCAGAACATTTTTGTGTAAGAAAACCTCCCACCAATTATGCACATAGTAGGATCGCACATAGACATCCACCAACTTGCCGCCATGTTGCGTCAGGGTCAACGCATTTTAGGTTCTCATCAGTAAGAGGGTTTGTGAATCCGACACTGCCAGCTGATATCCTGGGAGGGGTTCGGCCTGTGAGTCATAACGTGAACCCATGCAGCAACGCAGCCAGCCGTGCGACCTGGCAATGTCGCATTTAAACATCGTCTCCGCAGGACAGCTACAACATGTTGCACAAACGGATCAACCACACCTGGGACTTCGTGGTGATGCAGGCGAAGGAGCAGCTCAGGTTAACCCCACCCCAGCCCGGGAATACTGTCGCATCGAGCTATGAAATCAATTTCATAAATGCACACAAGGGGACAGATGAGAATGGATGAATAAATCTCGTATTAAGAGGATGATGATGTTACCTAAATTAAAAAGTAACATGGTGTGTGGTCATAATTTCCCTCCTATCTGTTAAATCAGACCTCAGCCTAAACACTAGAGTCGGAAATCCATTTCTAAGTGAAAAAGGAAACAGAAAAATGAAAACCCTACCTTGCAGTTCAGTGATTACCGCTATATGCTAATTACCCAGTATGCTTTCTGACTCTCCATCGACTGCTCTGCTCCTACCAGGGCAGCCAAACAGAGGCGCAAGGCGGACCGCATCGTGCTGGAATGTCAGGAACAGGCCTACTGGCTCGTCAACAGACCGCCAGTAAGCACCTCCCCCGAAACCCCTGACTCCCTACATCTGCCCCGGCGAAAACCCAGTATGCTGTGATTAGAGTAAAGCACACACTGGGTAAACCTGAACTCAATGCACCTTGGCAGCTCGAATATCGCCTCAGGCTGGGGGCGATTCTAGGATTTTTTTGAGGTTGTGGGGCAGAGTGGTGGCTCTGGGCCTAGGGATCTGTGCAAGCAAGTGGAAGGTTGTTGGTTCAAATCCTGTGAATGCCCAGAGTGATTCTACTCCGTTGGGCCTTTCAGCAAGGGCCTTAACCTGCAATTGCTTTGTCCTGGGTATGACATTAATCTACATGCAGGCCTGTTAGGAGATCCTTCAACTTACAGGGGAAACTTGGCAGGATTGGCAGGAAGGCATAGGCAGGGTCCCATTCCCCCACAGAGAGCTGGGGGGTTGTGCAGTTCTCTCCCACGACAACGGGTTTGTTCAATGAAGGAAGGCAAAGGAAACATCTGTAAGGACATATGGAACATTTCCGGTATAATTTTCGATCTCCGTCATCTCCAGAGCATTGAGCTCAGCAAAATTCACGGGGGGGGGGGGGGGGGGGGGGGGAGTTTTATCTTCGTTAAGTAAGACACACAGAGTGTCTCCATGCATACTTTGTGGGGGAGGAATATATCACTTCAGGCCTGATAACCCACTACTGCTTCAGTGTGATCATGAAATATTTACTTAGCTGGGAAGAAGCCTATGTTCTGTGGGACGAGAGCTTTCAGAAGACAGACAGGACAGCAGGCTGCGGGAATGAGCAACTGCACCCTCGCTGAGTGTAATTTGGAGTTCATGAATAACACAGGAGAGTGGAGAATGAAAGTGTGGGACAGGAGCAGAGTGTGGTGTGTATCTGGCTTAATCCCGGCCGTCACTAGGGCCCCTTTCTGCTGGGTGCGCAGCATCTCTCAGGGCTAATAAGCATCAGCGTTTATGTGGGCCATTATCCCCATCCGGGGCGGCATCAGGAGGTGGGAATGGCAGCCACGCAGCTGCGGATCACATCCTAAATTCAGCTTATTTTGCAGATGTACCTTTTATTGAGACTAGAGCAGTTGGGGGTTTAGGGACTTCTCTCAGGGGTCCAGTGGTGATGTCACTCTGCTGACTGTGGGATTTAAACCGGCAACCTTCCAGTCATAGGCGGCGACTGCCAACCCGCTCAGCCACACACCACCTTCATTGATGAAACCCACCGTTTTGACGCCAATTAGACGGAAACACAGTTGAGCCAAAAACCACGCAGCGTAGGGCCCCCCAGTCAGGTGCTGCTCGTGTTTAAAAGGCAGGGACGCTCTGCACTCTGGTACGGCCAGGTGGACGGGGGAAGCTGGGGGGGGGGGGGGGGATTAAAACCAGCAAATGACAAAATGGCCGCTTCCTGCCTCCTTTCTCTTTGCCCGAGAAACACGAGACGCATCGCTAAGACTGGTGATGCTTGGATCTGGGAGAGAGGAGTGCGAAGGGACTGGGAGACGGCCTGAAGCTAAAATGCAGACATGCTGTGTTTGCGTCTCCCCCCCCACCACCCCCCCACTTGTTGGGCCTTTTAAACGAGCTGGAAGAGGATCCCACCTCCGGAATACCGGATCCATTATCTGACCTCTATTCCTGCGGCTCAGGCTTAATGCTGCATGTTAGCGGAGAGATAATGGATGTAATTGCAAATAGCAGCGTAATAATTTGCCAAATAGTCTCTCTGCTGTTAAGTCCTGAGCTGATCTGAAGCACTTTAATTGGGATTTAAGGAAACCATGTTAAATCAGATTGCATTCAGTATCGACATTTGGTTAGTTTATTCTGTAAAGCAGGGTACCCCAGTCCTGATCATGGATACTGTGTCACCGACTGGCCCTCCAGGACCGAATGGTCCTTTTGGAAAGCTGTCACACTGTCCCCTACTGGGCAGTGTCGCCATGGGCTGTACCCAGTGGCATCATGGGAAATGTGACCAGTAGTGCTAAGGGGTATTAATGCAGCGTTAGACCGGCGTCAGTCTGCTTGAGAGAAACGAGCTCACTCTTCATCTGAAGTTCAGCTAAGGATTTCTCACCCTCTGATTTTCTGCAGCCGGGAACATTCAGCGTTCAAGAACAAGGCCCTGAGCGAAGGAACCGGCACAACTCCCGAGTCCAGCTGGTCTGAGCTTTTTATTAAGCATATACATTTTTTCCGTAATGCCAGTACCTGCTGTTTATCGCCTCTGTCAGTCACAGGACCGGATCCGGGCAAACAAGAGAGCCGCTCGGGGCCTAGATAAGATCAAAGTCATGAAGAAAAAATATGTATATTAATATCTATATATATATGGCAGCTATAGGCAGAATAGGCTGTTGCCTTGGGCCCCCAAATTACCCAAGGAAGTGAAGTGATAATCAGTGTTTTTGGTGGGAGGGCATCCGAGGGAAGCTCGTGTGTGAGTGTGACAGCACTTCGTTGTGCTCATCTTTCTGTCTCACTTCTTCCTCACTTCCTGCTCTCGTTTTCCATGCTAACGTAAGTACGTCAGCAGTCCCACAATACATACTCGTAATAGTGCTATATTATTCATGGTTTCTAGACTGGATGTCTGCTTAGTAAAGCCAGGAGCTGAGTGTGAGCAGAATTCCTACTGTCTGATTCCTTGCATGTGATTCGCTCGTGGGAGTTTTACCCTCACAAAAATGTTCTGAGGGCAGAAGGAAAAATGATTGGTTCAGAGAGATAACCAATTAGATTGTAGAGGAGGTGGGTCTAAGGAACTAGAGGAGGCAGGAACAAGACATCTGATTGGTTGACCCCCCCCCCTCCTCTAGTTGCCTGTATCCACCACTTCTACAGTCTGATTGGTTATCTCTCTGAACCAATGAACCTTGTGCCCTCAGAACATTTTTGCGCAAGTAAAACTCCCATAAACATGTGGCTTATATCATGTTTAGAGACGGTTTTGTTTCTTCCTTCTTTACAGAACAGAACGCGGACTACTACAAAAGAGAGGTAAGCCTGAAAGAATTTAGAGTGAACCTATTTCAGCTGATGGGATGGTTGCCAAGAACAACCAAAGAGGGTGATTAAGTGGGCTCTTAAGAATGCTGTCATAAGAAAATTGCTTCGGAAGGATCTACATCTGTGTTGTCGTTTTCTTTTGTTGGCTCTCAGATATTGACAAATTCTGTTTAAAGGTACAACAGCATGGCTCTTATCAGGGCTTGGATGTGTACCATGCTGTGCCTTTTTTCTGACTCTTATATTCCCCGTGTGATTTTTCATGGCTCCCGACACCAGATTGAACACATCAGGAAATCCCTGGGCCGCTCGAGGGTCAAGTCCTCCATCTGCCTGGAAAGGTTGGATAACAGCCTCCCCCACCTACCCCCCCCCAACACCTGTGATTCAGCCTCAGTCCCAGCATAGCTGGGGGACCACTGGTTCGACACCAGTCCACATTAGTCCCTAACTGGGGGATATCTCTGGGTATTCTGTATACTGTGCCTCTGATTGGTGGGGGGGGGATCTATTTCATGTTAATTCTGACAAAAATGCTGGGGACTGCTCTTTGTGAAAATCTAACCTCGTTATTTCGTTCTTTCGTCCATCTGCCCATCCATCTTTCACCATAAATCTCAGAGTCACACATATCCTGGATTAATGATGCCTAACTAATATTGAAACCGGTTGACTATTAAACTGAATTGAACTGTATTTAACTGCAAATAATTACTTAATATTGATCAGAAGGTCGCCGGTTCAAGCCTGGCTTCAGCACACTTGTGGGTCCTTGAACAAGGCCCTTAACCCCCAGGTTCCTGGGAGCCTCTACGGGCAGCTGCCCTTTGCTACCAAGCTTTCTCTCACCTATGGAGAGCAAGATGGAGGAGATGAAAAGAGAATTTCCTTATAGGGTTCAATGACGTATAATCATTTCGTCACCATTTCGAGCTCCAGTTTGCTGGAATATGCCAGCATTGAACCTGAATATTTGATGACTTGCAAGGATTATAGAAAGTAGGACTAAAACTGGGAATGGCTGGTCTTCTGTGTTCAGCTTCCTTAAGTTCAGCGAGCAGTACCTGAACCATGACCCCATGATGCAAGGCTGCCCCCCCAGCAACCCCTGGATAACAGATGACACGGCACTCTGGACGCTGAATGCCGACATGTGAGTGTGCGTTACCGCGCCCCATCCTGCCTCTTCAGGGCCACACCCCCAGAGGTGACTGTCGTCTCTTCACTTCCACGCCTCCTGGTGCAGGGTGGAGACACCCACCAAGCTGCGGGTGGAACGATGGGGGTTCGGCTTCACGGAGCTCCTTAGGGACCCTCTGGGACGGTGCAAGTTCAGGGAGTACCTGGAGAAGGAGTTCAGTGGTGAGCAGCATGTAGACCCCCCCGCCCAAGTAGATCAGCTTCATGGAGGCATCGTCAGCAAGTAAGAATCATATTCATTATTTGATCACTGCGGGCCTATTTGGGCAGTGTGTGACTCAGCAGATTGGGATTCATTGCAGGAGGTCATCAGCTCAAATCCCAGAGTCAGCTGAGTGACCTCACTATTGGGCCGTCGATCAGTTACTCCAGGGACTGACTGACCCTGCCCTCTCAAAAAAAAAAAAAAATAGGATCTAGCATCTGCTAAATTAATAATCATGATCCCTCTATGAAAGGCAATTCTCCTCCATATTGGCATCGTGATGAGCGCCTCCTGCAGGTAGCTGATGCATGCGCTGTTTCATTCACAGTGGAGAACCTCTGTTTCTGGGAGGCCTGTGAGGACATCCGGCACGGCGAGAGCGCTACGATCCCGCAGAAGGTGGAAGAGGTCTACAAGTGAGTGCGACCTTGTGGCCCAGTGGGACAGTTTGCATCCCAGTTGAATTTAGAGCAGGCCCTGATGTGGCACTTGCTTACTCCCAGTGGGACTGCAAAGCTCAGGCTCATCACTTCCTTCCCCCCAGGCAGTTCCTGGCCCCGGGAGCCAGCAAGTGGGTAAACGTGGACAGCAAGACCATGGAGAAGACCCTGCAGGGCATGAAAAGCCCACATCGTTTTGTCCTGGATGACGCCCAGATGCACATCTATTTCCTGATGAAGAAGGTAGGAGCATTAACTGTGCACAGCCATGAAAGTGGATGACAGCTTCATTAAAACGGGCTCTCGGCCTCTCCTCTCACCCTCAGGACTCCTACGCCCGCTATTTAAAGTCCGATCTCTACAAAAACATGCTGGCTAGAGCCATAGAACCACAAGAGACCAAAAAAAGGTAAAACTATTATCTTCTATAAAAGGGGTCTTTCTGTAATATATTCCATGTATTTTATATAAGGGGATAAGACTCATATTGGTGTGGGATACACACAGGTTCTGTTTCTGGGGTTGTTAACGATTAATTCCAGGGATTTTTGGGCTTAGTGTGAACTGCTGGCTTCAGCTTAGCTTCGTCACTAAGACTACACAGAGTTCTGTAATGTTAATTGCTTTTGCGTCCCCTGTGATGCTCTCCAGTTTCTGTTTGTAATTCCACGGTAGTCAAGGATTTTCCAACATGGCTGACTTAGAAAAGGCAGTGCCACAAGTGTTAGCGGAACGCTAACATGTTCTCCTTCCCATCATGCCCCAGTGTCTTTCCCTTTGTGAGACGCCAGCGGCACTCCAGCCGTAACCCTGCCCTTTTCGCCCAGGCCTTAGAGGACAACGGCAAGACCAAGTCCCTGGGGTCACCAGCAAGTCCCACAGCAGCCTGCTCTTCCTAACACTGCCTCCTGGGGGGGGGATGCACTCTGAGCTCACTGCTGCCCCACAGAGGCTGTTTGGGGGCGGTGCTCTGCTGCTCTATTTGACGCAGTCTTCCAGGATTTTTAACTTCGGATGTATTTTTATTATAGTGTCATGTTAAATAAGAACAGACTAAATTATGGTTTAGATCAGAAGTGAGAAAAGTCCTGTGTCTCTATATATAGGAAAAGTTTATTTCATTAGTAACAGACAAACCATAGTTGAGCCAAATATTGCCTTATTACTAAGTAATAAACATCTGCATACAACTTTCACTGAAACAATGGTTGTAATAGATAAATAGCCATTTAAAACTTGGCATTTAGCTCAGTGCTTATAATGTGGATTGTGTCCCATATTCCAGATCAAAACTGTGCAGTTTCGAACCTGCATCATGTCTGCTTCAGATTCCAGCAGCTTCTCTCATCCTTTGTTCATTTACTTCTTCAGCATTTCTCAATAAATTAAGCAAGTTTTTAATTCACCTTTAGTGGAATTCTGTCACTTAAATACCAAAATAGAATAACACAGGTGTCGTACTTTTCAACCATTTTTCTTTTGGCTTATAAACGGCATGTGCTACTCTGAGATCACTGACCTGCTGGAGATGTGGTTCGGAACCGCAGGTGACCTCGAGTTCTTTTTTTTTTCCTCCGTGGAGGGAATCAAACAACAAAAGAGATTAGCCAGAGATCCACCCTGCACGGACTTGCTGGTATGATGGGAACGGGACCTAGATTTACTGGAAGCACAAAGAGAGCAAACTAAATTCTGCCCAACAGACAGGCGGAACAAATCGCTACAAAAGGTTTCAGTCACCTGTCTCCCCTGCCAGGACAGCACCTCCCTCCCACAGCGCACCAACAATACATTATACTATTATACCGTGTCTTGGAAAAGTATTGGAATCCTACTTAGTGTTTTAAAAAGCAGCACATTTCTAAATTATCTATATCCCAGTCCCTGAAAGCTATAACTAAAGATTACTGAGGGTAAGATGAATCTCTGCTGCATCTCATAAGTTCATTAAAAATCGAAACTTCCTTTCTTTCAGAACTGAATTTTCTGCCATGTTGGTCTTTAAAATTGTCCATTCGGCTCCAACAAGCTTTCGAACTCCAGTTTGAATGAAATATTGGGCTGCGAATGTGAAGTAGACAGGGTCATGGTGAGGAATGCGTCAGGAATATGGGGCGTGTCTGGAAGTCTGTGTCCATCACCAAAGCCTGTGATATTCATTATTGGCGGTTTGTTTATTGGCTGCTAAGGCTCACAATGGAAGCTCAATACTAAGTGTTTTGAATTACTGAAGTTTGCATGTTGACGGAGCCGGGATGGATGGATGGATGGATAGATAAATGTTTAATAATACATGCAGTACAAGTGTCAAACTAACTTTACCAGACAAGCCCATTAAAACGAGGCTCTCAGTTTCTCTTGAAATTCTTATGTAAAAAAAAAAAAAAATAATAATAATAAACTACTTTGCATGTTACTTTTTAATAGATTTCCTTTTTAAAAAATTAAATCTGACTACGCAAATCCTTCAACTCCTACACTACCCATCAAGGCAATCCTCAGGATTCCAGCAGCACAGAGTTAACTGATGTTCTGCGCGGTTCTTAAAAATGCATGAAACTCGCGAGATAAAAATAAAACAACCGCAACAGAGAATACTGAAATTCCGTCTTCATATTACTGAAACATACAGGATTAAGAGACAACATGAAGTTGGGAAAGGGATTGGTGGGGGGTGGGGGGTGGGATTAAAGGCACTGTCAGCATAACATCATAAAGACGGCACCGATGTCCATTTGCCATGGATTATGTTGTATTCTGCGACTAAAAAGGACCCATAATCTGATTAAGTTCACATCAGACTAATGAGTGAATCTTCTCTGACAGCATTACTGACGCATAGCCCGCCATCCAGAGCTGCATTAGTGCGTTATGGGTTTCTAAGGCCCACCTTAACACAGCAGGGAAACACGTGCTGCTTAGTACGCTATTTCTCGGATCTGTAACATCGTAAGGTCACAGTACAACGTCGTGTCTTTCTGCAACTTTATAGCAGGGCTGAACAGCCAGGTGGCATTTTGGGCATTTTCAAGGTGAGCCGATGGGTAGGCGAGCCGGCAAAAATCTTGGGGAACCCCCCCCCCCTTTCCCAGTCAGCAAAATTTATTGCACAGCAAAAGTTATGGAGACCCCAGCTCTGTAAAATTTACTGTGGGAGTCCAAGGAAACTTTAAAAACACAATATCTCAATCTCCGGAGTCCTTTAAACCTAAAAAATATACAAAGAAATCTATGCTGTGATTCTGCTAGAGAATTTGGGCCCCATGAATGCATATCATATTGGGCCACAAACCCACACCAATGCAGTTATGTTCCAAGTTTTTTACTGTCCTAATCTCCCCCCCTTAACTGCGCCCCAGACTTGATGTTCCACGTTACAATTTCAACCAAATGTTGTGTGTTAAAAAAAAAATTAAATTGTGCACCAAAATTTTTTAACATGAAAGCAAGCATTAATAAAACTTAATCAAATGTTGATTTTTTTTTTTTTTATATATAGAATTTCTCATTGTTTTGCTGATATCTGGGAAAACTGGGTTCATGGATCGGGATGGAAAGGCATGTTCAACGCACATTTTTTTTTAAATATTGATTTCCAGCAACTAATAAGCAAATCGAGGGAAATCTGCAAGGTACAAATCTGCAAGGTACAACAGAACCGTTCATCTCATTTCTACCCCGTCAAATCGCGTCCCAGGCTTTCTGGACCTCCCACTGAAATGCATTCAGCGACATCCACCTAAACAATTGCATTACCCCGGCAACGGGACTGCAGTAATCTCATTTAGTCTGAGAATTTGTGTGTCAGAAGGTAGAAAATTAGGATACGGACACGTTGCTCAAAGAGTGCCACGGAGTCACCAGCAGTATCATCAAACACGCCATTTAATACAATAATTTTTTTATCATTGTTTGTATAAATACAAATGATTCTTATTAAACAGCATGACTGACTCGTGCAATACAAATAGGCATATGCATCAAAACCTTTATTAGATTTCAGAAATCACAGAAGAAAATCAAGCTTGGCAAAATAAAAATTATGCAAAATTATCCAGTATATTTCAGCCGTTTCTATAAATGTACGCTAAGGTGGTACTTGCCAACGCCGAAACAATTCTCTCATCCAGTCACAGTGCTCTTTAAAATGGAGATACTTTAATTTATTTAAGGTTGAGTTAAAACACGACATTTAATATTCAGAATAAAATCAAAATCTGATAAGGGATTCACATCGTTTACCGTTTAACTGGTATGTCCATTTTCGATAGGCTTGTTGGGTGGGTAAAAACCCTATTTAACTGATCAGGGTCACTTAGGCAAGTTCACCTTAATTAAAAACAAAATAACTAAACAGCACATAACTAGTCAAAGTGTAAACTCTGCTGTTGGCAAAAACTGTACGGCTGGACCCCCAAGGGCACCAGCGACTGTAGGGCCTTGCTTGGCCAGTAGGGGGCCCCCTTGCACGTGACATTGCAAGGATTTGTAAGTTGTAGGGCGCAGATGGGAAACGAGGTGGGGTAAGAAGCATTTAAAGTGCGGAGCCACATACAGCCATGGGGGTGGGTTTGGGTTTCTAGCACAGCCTGCAAAGACCAGAATAAGTTCCTTTCCTCAACACACTAGCGCCCCCTTGGCCAAACACGACCCATGGTCACCTTGCAAATCATTAAGCTGCCCTGAACCCCACTCTGCTTTCAGTAAGTGCCATTTAAAAACAATGATATACACACATTTTCAGGAGAGCACCTGTGAAGTCACCCCCCCACACACACACACACACACTACTGGCATTGTTTGGCACCCGACCCATGTAAACCTGACCCCGATTTGCATAATTTATTCAGGTATATATCAGAAACCAGGGTTTCTGCCACCTAGAGGCTGTACGGCGCAACAAGAGACAAATCGCCATCAAAAACACAGGACCTGGAGAATCACCCGGGGTGGGGGGGATACATACTGTCACGTACTGGCGTGGGTGGGGGAGGACGCAGGCAGTGTGGCAGTCAGCCAATGGGCGAATTCACGAGAAAAAACACTGTATGTTAAAAACCGCTAGCATCCAGCATGAGAGAAAAAGGTCAAAGCGAGTCAGGGTTTTTCCGGGGGGGGGGGGGGGGGGGCAGGGTTGGTCTTACCTACACTGGCATGGGAGGGGTGGGAGGCATTGGTTAATGGTACAATGTGCAAGACAATTATCTGGGAGAGGAAAATTAACTTCCCCTAAAGTAAAACTAAAGTCACAAGAAAACTGTGGTACCCTCTGTCAATAGACCACACTCAAAAAACTCTGAGTAAAAGAGGAACGTTATTGGCCTGGCTAATCTCTCTCTCTCTCTCTCTCTCTCTCTCTCTCACACACACAGCTTGAAATGCTTTTTACACATTTACACTAATGTATATCACAATGCTACCAAAGCTTTGCAAATGACCACAGAGCGGGACTGACACCCAAGTGTGTGTAGAACCACACACACACACACACACACACACACACACACACACACTCACTCTCTCTCTGAAGTGCTTTAAAAACATAACGGATAAATTATTTTATGTGCAAACTGGGAGGGGGCAACAAAAAGTCGCAAAACACACATGGAATCGATCCCCTCCCCCATCACAACCAACCCTCGGTGAACGAAACCAGAAAGTCAGTCATTGGCATCCCGGGTTCCGGACTTTGCTGAAATGCACGACCGGTGCGGGTTCTGGCGGGGGCTGACTGGGGGCAGGGGGGGTTGGCCTGGTGAGCAGCGCGGCAGTCGCCTTCCACGCATCACGTCTGTGCCAGCTGCAGCTCCTCCAGGCCGTCTTTGCCCAGGTGGTAACGGGCCAGGTCCTTCCGCGTCACCAGTCCCACCACCTGGGCACCGGGAACATGATTGGTACGTAGAACAGGGCATAGATAGCTGGTTATGTTATGAGGGAGGGGTGGGAGTAGCACAGGAAACCAGGGTGATAACCTTGATCTAGATGGATGCCCAACGGCCACTGGCTGAAAACCGATGCAGTAATTTTCGAATTTTACAATGAGAATGGAGATATGTGCTGGAGATGACGAAGGCCTGAGGACCTCGCAAGGCAGACGCACCTGGTTGTCACTGTCCACCACAATGAGGTGCCGCAGACCAAGGGCCCTGAACAGCTTGAAGACACGAGGAAGCGACGTCTCCTGAAAAAGAGGCAGAAGAACACAGTCGCAGAACATGACTGTTTAGTCAAATGTGTCTCTGGTTCTCAAGGACCAAGACCAAGGCTGAGACTGAGACTAGTACCTGCGTGACAGTGTAGGGGGTGGGATTCATGAACTCCGTCAGGTCCATCATGCACTCCCTCTCGTCTTGGGACACATGGATGGACTGGATCGGAGGGAAGCGAGGGTAGGCATCCCGGAAGTCCTTCAGCTGCAGTTTGCGCAGATTGAGACGAGAACGAGCCCGTTCCACAAACACCTGGTTGAAAAGAGTACACCGGTCACAACGTGGATGAGCACACTTCTCATTGGCTTGCTGCACTGACATTCGCAACCGTGTACGCAGTAAACAGACCCCTCATTGGTCAATCGCACTGTCATTCACAGGCATGCATATACACCAAGCACCCTGATAGGTGTTAGTGTGGACAGACATGCTCCTTATTCAGCTGACCTCTGCAGGAACCTTAGGTCACACTCACCTTGTGTTTCAGGAGCACGATAAGCTGGGAACGCAGGATTAAGCCACAGATTTTCCCTGGCTAAGAGCACAAAATTCAGATTAGCAAAGCCCCAAAGTACATCATGTGACAAATCTCCAGGAAAACAAAATCACCCCTAGTGGGAGGGACATACCTCACAGCCATCACTCAACCCGGAGACTACAGGGAACCCGTTGTGATTGGTCGAGGTGTTGCTGAGCACATCCACAATAGTGCCCACTTTCTCCACCAGGTTGAAGCAGGTTACTGGAGAGCTCATAACCTCCCTGAATGGACAGACACACCAAACCTGAATATACAGTGAGAATGAAGCACCAATGTCTTGCTAAAGGCGTGTACTGGGCTCATTGAAGCATTAGCAGGGAAAATCCTGTAGGGGGCAATATACCTGGCAGTCAGGGAGTGGGAGGTGGCTGGGGCATCCCAGTGCAGGAAGGGCACACTCTGCAGCTTGATGTGGATGTCGTATAGCCCCTGTGGGAAAATTCGAGTCACTCAGAAGAGCTTAGGATCACATCTGCACAACATTCACAAGCTGCCACCCCTTGAAGTTTTACTTCCTCTAAGCAGATTTGCTGGCACATTGAGGAACAGAGAAGCGAAACGAGCTGTCACAGCATGATGTGCCACCTTAAGTTAGACAGCTGTGCAAAAACAACGGAAGGGTTCTCAAAATCAGTCACTGGAAGGACAGATGAAAAAAAGATGGCGTCAGACTGGTGGCTAGCTGCACCACCCACACCAAAAGCAAACATGAGACCGGAGCAGTTAACGAAACACGACTGGCCCGATTCCAAGTTCTGCACGGTCTGAAAGGCGATGAGCTCATCACTCACTGACAGGCTCACACATAATGCCAAATGGACCAACCCGCTCCAACCCGAAACGTCAACACTGACCTCCACGAAATAATCGCCCACGATCTTCGCCGTCATCAGAACCAGCATTATGGGTAGGCCGTAGGTGACATTTCCGGTGGCTTCCACCATGATGACAGTCAGGCTGAGGGTCATCCTCACGATCCCACCTGGCAAAGACCTTCGTAAACAGACGCAAACCCGAAGCCTCATGTGCCTCCATGCACCTCTAGACGAGCTCTGAAAAGCAGGCTGACCGCGGACGGACACTCACCAAGCTGGGCGGCGGCTCCAATCAGAGCGTACTTCCCAGGGTCGGCCAAGGTCTGTCAAACGAAACGCCACAAATCATAAAACATGCTCATTCAAAAACTTCGAGGGGGCTTTACTTCCAACAAACATTATGTTAAACTACATCTATGCCGACATGACGCTGGGCGGCCCAGGAAATCGATACAGCACTAACCAATAGGGCACCTTCAAAGAGTCACGTGACTGCTTAAAGAGTAAATCTGATTGGACAACAAAGAGGAAATCAATCTAAAGCGGGTGTTGAAGGAGGCCCTCTGACTTCTAAAGACCCCGTTCAATTTCCTTAATATATCAAAACCTGCAGCGTTTCCATTAAAGTTCTGCACAAACAAGCAAATTTGTTGACAAAGTGAAATTGCATAAAGGGTGTTTCCATTAAGTAACATCATGGAAACAACACCTGCAATTTATGATTCCGTGCCTCAACATGGATTGAGCTTTTCATGAGATACGAGCTCTAGAACCAAGTCATCGTGTCCTACACAGCAACAAGTTCGCAAAATCGGCTTCCATTTCAGTTTTGCGAATCGCCACAAAAACCACTTCAATCAAACTGAAAGCGTTTGAGGGCTTGTCCTCCTGAAATATAATCGTACCCATTAACGGATTTTCAGTTTTGCTTCTTCAAAATGTGCAAAAAAATCAAGGTCAGTGGAAAACGTCGCCACTGTGAGGTTTCTCTCTGCTGAGGGAAGAGTTCTGCTATCGTGACGGCCCCTCCTCCGCCAGCGGACCACGCCGCCTCACCGGCTATACGGCGCTTCCCCAGGAACGGCGACCCGTCCTGATGTACCTGTATGGAATTGTGCGGCGTAATGGAGGCCAGCAAAATGCCAAAGAGCCGCCCCCAGGCGGCGCCGATGAGCAGCGAGGGGATGAAGACCCCGGCGGACACAGTCAGGCCGTATGTCCAGCAGGCCAGGAAGAAGTAGGTGATGGTGAAGATTCCCAGGGTCACGGGATTGTAGGAACCTGCCGGGGGGGGGGGGGGGGGTGGTGGTGGTGGAATTCATCACCTAAGTCAGTGTTTCCCACGTTTTTGCTAAAATGTTGATCATGTAGTTGATCCCCAAGAACGCTAATCTAGCGAAACCAGCTAGTTTTACTTGATTCACCCTTGTAATGAGGATACAGGTGTACAGAAATTATTTCATGATGAATGGCATTTTTCATATGATCATTTCCATTTTTCTACCTGGTGTAAAGTGCAATTTGGAGCCGATCATGACCAAGCCATGTTACTTTGGTATGTCTTTCATCCACTAGAGGGCATGGATGAACACAGTTTAGTGCCGTTCGAACTTGCCTACGGTGGCATTCGTCAGGGCACTTGAGAAGCGCTCCTGTTCTCCCCAGGCAGGGTGACAGTCCCCCCATCCCAAATGAGGGAAGCCTTGAATAATTGAGGAGGATTGTGTGTATGGGTTTAGCTGTCTGTCTGGGAAAACAATCAGCCAGAAGCGGCCCGTAAACAAACCTACGACACGACAGAGGTGGCAGACGAGTCTGACTGTTCAAACAGCTGCCCCGGACCTAGCCAGCCTGTCACCAATATCAAACACAGGTGTTCATTCTAAAGATGGACAACGGACTGTAATTATAATCTCTTCCAGAAGAAGGGCACAACAGGGGCGACCAATCCGGCTTCAGGTCACGACCCATCCTGCCCTGAAACACGTGCTGGAAACTCCACGGACCTGCGGGGCTGTGGAACAGGCTGCGGACACTCCTCTCCGGGGTGTTGAAGACGATCGTGGCCATGGAATTGTACTCGCCATCAGCACAGAACAGCTGTGAGAGGGATAAGTGGAGGTTCAGGCCTGAGGACAGGATACACACCCTCTCAGCTGTTCAGCCAATGAAATCACAGAGAGCCCACCTCCAGCTGCCTTACCTGCAAGGGGTATTCCTCCAGCTGATCCTCCCCCAGGGGCTGGCAGTCGTTGGAGAAGTAGATCATAGTGAAGAACACAGTGGCCGTCACGGCAGCAACCAGTATGGCCTCGATCACCTGCAGGCAGGGCCGGTGGATATACCTGGGGATGGGGGGGGGGGGCATGGTGGCTCAGCTAATGATTTTGTTGTGGGACAACTTTCATTTGCATCAAACCAGTGTGGGGCAGTTTCAAGGTCAGCCCCACAGTCTCGGGATATATTTATTTAATTATTTAATTTCAAGTGTTAAGATGCCTAAGTTTCAGACAGGCGTGACACAGTAAAAACCAAACAGGCCTCACTTACGTGCACACACACAGGCAGAGGTACGCACACACACACACACACACACAGGCACACATGCGCACAGAAGTACGCACACACACACACACACAGGCACACACACGCACACAGGCACACGCACACAGGCACACCTGATCCTGAGGATGGTGAGCCAGTAGTTCAGGACGTTGAACAGTGCTCCCAGCAATCCACCTGCGGGGGGGAAAGAGACATGGGCCCGGCATGAGAAAACCAGAAACAGAACCAGTCCGTTAAGATGTAAAAGAGCAAGGTTTGGGTTTCCACAATAAGACGCTCCCTCTCTCTCTCTCTCTCTCACCGAAGGCTCCCATGACGATAAACAGAGGAATCTCATACAGGTAGTACTCCGTGCTCTGAGGGGGGGGGGGGTAAAAAAAAAGAAAAAAAATCAATACCCAGAATCCTCCAGTCAAACATGCAAATGACAACATCACAGTAATTTCTTCTATTTTCTAAAAAGTTACTGATATCTAGTTGGATGGCTAGATGAACACCGCTTCAGTTCCCAAACTTCTCCTCAGGGGCACATCAGCCGTTCCATGATTTTGTTAAATTTCACCAACAGCTGAATTAAAAAAAGTTAAATATACTGGCTTAAAAAGTCAGTGAGAGACTGACTAGCTGTATGAGGTGTGCTGGTGGCCAAGTCAAAAAAAACACATGGCTGCATTGGACGGTCGCTGCAAATACTAGGATGATTTTAGCAGAGGTTCTGAAATGGCGAAGTTGACACACTTTCACAGGCATAATATCATAGTTTTACACCAACACGAGGATAATCTAAATATCATTTTCTTTGCCTGCCTAAGACTTTTGCACAGTAGTGTATAATTTTTAAAAAAATGGTGAACGTGTTGTGATCCTACAGGAAGCATACAGTGGGCATCCGGGGCAAACGTTTCCCAAAAACTTCAGGCACCGAAGGCGGGAAAAATTCTGCTGCGTTTAAAAAAAATAAAATAAACAACCGTATCTGCATACCATGTAAACTGCTACAGGTGCCTCTCTTGTAACGAGAAACATCCACAACCATGGCTAACATGCCTACCTAAACCAGGAGGCCCAACTAAAACAGCGCGGTACTCATGTCCACCGAGGTGATGACTATATTTCCAGCCCAGGGGGCCTCCCAGGAAAGTCATGCGCTGCGGGGTGGGGGCTGTGTCCAAGTCCCCCAACAAACGTTTCATGGTTTCCTTTCCAACCCATGTGACCAGAAGGCAGGTAAAAATACATCACTGCTCATGTGACAGGGTACCGAGTCGAGCCCTTTCTGGAAATAACAGCTCATCCTTTTCTCTCTCACCCTTGTTTCCCCATAAAGTTCACAGATCAGCCCCTTCTTGAACGGCACGGACAGGAAAGACCAAAACATGTTCGGGAACAGTGTGAACTTGGTCTCATTCTGGATTTTGGTCAAAATTATACCGTCTTCTTTCGCCTTTCCCAAACGAGGTAATGATTATAAAATGCTCTCCACTCTAAGTTGTCCAGACATCCATAAACATCACATTTTCCCCACTGACTAACGGGAGGCAGGAAACCAATGTCAGAGGGTAACGGCCGACATCTCCCAAGAGCTACTTGACTTGCGGACAGCATACCATTGGCCAAGACAACCAGATCAATTACCGATGCCCAATATTTTGATTTTCAAGATTCCATCTACAGACTTTTAAAAAGGACAATCTACATCACAACACCGACAGAAATGGGAAACTTACATCGTTGTCAAAGCGTCCAAAGTTGATGAGACCTGGGTTACTAAAATCTCCCGGCTTGTTGTGGTAGATACTCATGAAGAAGTTCAAGGTGAAGGTCGAGATCATGGAAGCGAAGAACTGAAAGATACGGGTCACTGAATAGTTACATTTCACCAGAGCCCCGTGGCGGGGCAAGGAGATCAGGTATGCTAATCGGAAACGTCACTCACGATTCTCCAGGTCAACATCTGGTTCCAGAAGGAGGCTCCCTCCTCCAAGCTGAAAAGGACACCACCTGCAAAACCGGAAACCATCAGAAACTGCTGCATAACTGCATTACTCACAGATCAGCTCCACTAAACTGGAAATATTCAGCAAAGGTCATACAGGGGTCTTTATTGCAAGGATAAGACTCCACTGGTGTGACTCCATGCCTTTGTGGCATTTTTTTCCTGGATTATTCATCAACACAGAGCCACCTTGTACTTTCCATCCTGAAACCGAAAAATCAATGGCGGAGGCCGAAGAAGCCCAACGCTGACAGGACACTCTAATAACCTTTTTTTTACTCATCATAGCTTCCCTTCTTCCTTGAGGGTAACATTAGATTCTGGAGGCATGGAACTGATCTGAGATCAGAGCTTCGGGTGTGTATATGGGTGTGTCGAGACTAGATGGTCAGTATGGATAACTAAGGTGCACTAAAATTGGGTGAGCAGGCAAGGCATGTCACCCAGGTTGTGTGACAATTATTTTATATATATGTATATATATATTCCATCCACCATCCCTCCTTTACGGAGAACTGCGTTATTTTTATTGTCCATTACGAAGAAAAAAAAAACTATATATATATATATATATATATATATATATATATATATATATATATATATATATATATATATATATATATATATATATATATATATATATATATATATATATGGGTGTATCGAGACTAGATGGTCATTATGGATAACTAAGGTGCACTAAAATTGGGTGAGCAGGCAAGGCATGTCACCCAGGTTGTGTGACAATTATTTTATATATATGTATATATATATTCCATCCACCATCCCTCTTTTATGGAGAACTGCGTTATTTTTATTGTCTATTGCAAAAAAAAAAAAAAAAAAACAATACATATATACATATATATTTATGGGTGTATCGAGACTAGATGGTCATTATGAATAACTAAGGTGCACTAAAATTGGGTGAGCAGGCAAGGCATGTCACCCCGGTTGTGTGACAATTATTTTATATGTATGTATATATATATTCCATCCACCATCCCTCCTTTACGGAGAACTGCGTTATTTTTATTGTCCATTGCGAAAAAAAAAAACTATATATATACATATATATTTATGGGTGTATCGAGACTAGATGGTCATTATGGATAACTAAGGTGCATTCAAATTGGGTGAGCAGGCAAGGCATGTCACCCAGGTTGTGTGACATTAATTATTTTATATATATGTATATATATATTCCATCCACCATCCCTCCTTTATGGAGAACTGCGTTATTTTTATTGTCTATTGCAAAAAAATAACACAAAAAAACTATATATATATATACACACATATATATTTATGGGTGTATCGAGACTAGTTGGTCATTATGGATAACTAAGTTGCACTAAAATTGGGTGAGCAGGCAAGGCATGTCACCCAGGTTGTGTGACAATTATTTTATATAAATGTATATATATATTCCCTCCACCACCCCTCCTTTACGGAGGACTGCTTTATTATTAATATCCATTGCGAAAAAAAAACACAAGAAAAAGAAAAAATATCTATATATATATATACTATATATATATATATATATACATATATACATATATATACATATATATATACATATATACATATATATACATATATATACACATATATATATACATATACATACACATATATATATATACATATACATACATACATATATATACATACATACATATATATATATATATACATACATATATATATATACATACATATATATATATATACATATATATATATATATACATATATATATATATATACATACATATATATATATACATACATATATATATATACATACATATATATATATATACATATATATATATATACATATATATATATATACATATATATATATACATATATATATATATATATATATATATATATATATATATATATATATATATATATATATATATATATATATATATATATATATGGGTGTGTCGAGACTAGATGGTCAGTATGGATAACTAAGGTGTACTAAAATTGGGTGAGCAGGCAAGGCATGTCACCCAGGTTGTGTGACAATTATTTTATATATATGTATATATATATTCCATCCACCATCCCTCTTTTATGGAGAACTGCGTTATTTTTATTGTCTATTGCAAAAAAAAAAAAAAACTATATATATATATATATATATATACATATATATTTATGGGTGTATCGAGACTAGATGGTCATTATGGATAACTAAGGTGCACTAAAATTGGGTGAGCAGGCAAGGCATGTCACCCCAGTTGTGTGACAATTATTTTATATAAATGTATATATATATTCCCTCCACCACCCCTCCTTTACGGAGGACTGCTTTATTATTAATATCCATTGCGAAAAAAAAAACACAAGAAAAAGAAAAAATATCTATATATATATACATATATATATATATATATATATGGGTGTGTCGAGACTAGATGGTCAGTATGGATAACTAAGGTGCACTAAAATTGGGTGAGCAGGCAAGGCATGTCACCCAGGTTGTGTGACAATTATTTTATATATATATGTATATATATATTCCATCCACCATCCCTCCTTTACGGAGAACTGCGTTATTTTTATTGTCTATTGCAAAAAAAAAACAGAAAAACTATATATATATATATATATATATACATATATATTCATGGGTGTATCGAGACTAGATGGTCATTATGAATAACTAAGGTGCACTAAAACTGGGTGAGCAGGCAAGGCATGTCACCCAGGTTGTGTGACAATTATTTTATATATATGTATATATATATATATATTCCCTCCACCACCCCTCCTCTACGGAGGACTGCTTTATTTTTATTTCCATTGCAAAAATAAAACATTTTAAAACACAAAAAAAAAAAAAAACGAAAATAATAATAATAAAAATTATTTTGAATGTGTATTCAAATAAGTTTGAATGTGTGTGAACTATATATAAATATATATATACACATGCATATACAGAAATATATACACACACACACACATATATATATATAAAGACACACACAGACACACACTCACATAAACACATACACACACTGTGTACAGTCTTATGCAAAGGTTTGGCACCCCTTGACAAATAACATCTTTTCAATTACAAAAGCAACAATATCAGTTAATACAGTCTCTTTAGGAACTGGGGGGAAAATACACAATATTTTCAGCAAACATTGATGAATAGTTACTTTTTATGCCATAAATTGAACAAAATTACAAAATAAAAACATTATTATGGCACTCTGCAAAAGTTTGGGCACCCTACGTAATCAGTACTTAGTAACACCTCCTCTGCCAGATATCACAGCTTACAAGCGCTTCTTATAGCCAGCTGAAAGGCTTTCAGTTCTTGTACTTGGGATTTTCTCACATTCTTCCTTGCAAAAGGCTTCTAGTTCTGTAATATTCTAATATATCAAGGGCTGTATTGTCAAATAGGAGATCGGCAGCATTCTCCCACCTGAGAAAACTGTACTACAATGCCCTTGATAGTGTGTAGAAACACACTCGTCAGCTCTAGTCCTCCTGTAACAACGCAAAAGGACTGGCAACCCTCAGGTATTTATGCGTGCGATTGTATGATAAATTCACCCTGACAGTCTCACACTTCTCTTGGTACCAACAGGTCTCATGGAATATATAAAAGGCAACTGCAACAATTATACTCGGCACTAAACATCGAGGCACGGAAATGCAGCAGAGCTTGTGTATTTCTCAGGATGCATTCTAGTAAAATGCCCGGAAAATGAGCTAAAGACATATTTCAAGGGGCACTATATAAAACCGATGGAAATTTTACTGATTAAATAAAAGGAAAAGCATTGTTTGAAAAATCACAAATGTTTCTAAGATTCAATGCATCGCTTTTTGACCACATCATAGCGATGAACACATCATTGTTCCTGACAATGTCCTAATACAGAAATAAAACTTTATGTTGGTAAACTCAAAAAGCCTTCAGCTGTCACACTGGCTAACGATCTCAAACGATTATAAAGCAGCATTTTGAAAAGCGCTGTTTTAAAATAACAGCTACAACACTTACCTTGTCTTCTGGCCAAATGCTTTTCACGGCTTGGCACTCCAACGGTGCTGAAACGAAATTTGTATTTCCTCCTACCTCGTTTGCCCTTCAGTTCTTGTTTTCTCCCTTTGGATGTTTTTTTCCTTCTTCTTTGGATATTGTTTTTTATTTTTGTTTGTTTTTTTTACTTTGCATGTTTTTCCTTCTTCGGATATTATTTTTTTGGCTTATTTTTTTAGACGATGTTTTTTTCGTCTTCTTTAAAAATTGTTTTTTTTTTCATCCTTTTGATGTTGTTTTACGGAACAAGAGCCGTACAGTGCTACTCTATCAGGAGGTAGCGCCAACTGAACGCCTTGAAGCAGTACCCAGCTCTTTTATAGGGAGCGTCAACCCGAAGTCAAGTTCTAGAACGTTGCACTCACTTTTCATTGGTTTCCCAGCTATGCTGTCAGAATAATGTTTGCTGATTGGTCGAAAATTTTAAAACGTACCCGAGTACTGTAAAAAAACTCAAGATCTTGCTACCCTACGGAGCACCCATAAGGTGATTTTTTTTATACGTTATATGCAGCTATTTGTAGCAGGCCGTAATTAGACTAATCCACCCTTTGTCAATAAAGCCAACAAGAGAACAGGTTGCCCAAAGTTTGCTCAGGTACACGCCACAGCACAACCTTAAAAACACATCCAGCACAAATCACACTAGTGAATGACACAGCAAATCACAGCAATAAAAAAGACCCCTATGGGCAATCCAGCACCCAGACTACAGGTGCCAAAAGGCCCAGCCTGCCTAATAATGAACCCAAAATATACATACAACAAAGAAAAAGACACAAACAAAAAAGAAAATAAAACTAGCCAGCTGCTCCCACTAAACCCCGCTCCCGAGGCCACTAAGCCGGCTGGCTTGATAATACACGATACAACCTCAGATAAAACATATTAAAGCAACACCAGGGAGGTTTACAACCTGATCCTTAAAATTATCGACCCGTAATTCCACCTTGAAAACCCCTAAAGAACAGTAGTTTACCCCATGACTCACTGCCCCATTCAAACAAAAAAAAAACAGGTTTTTGGGGTAACCTTTAGGTCAGCTCTTCAAAACCAGGTATGAGGACTCTTCAGCTAATCAGTCCTCTAATTAGAAATCTAATTAGGGAGTTGCAGCGAAAACCTGCATACACACCGGCCCTTTGCGGATAAGATTGTTCACCCCTGAAACAAGCAAACAGAAAGGCTGCTACACTGCAAATTCAATATGCCCGCCGATGCTCCACCAAATCTATCAGGACCCTGCCTGTCTTTCCCGTGCCTGCTCCTTTGCCAATATGCCCTACCATCGGAACATGCACAGCCATCTCGCCCCGGCTATGCCTCCAGTCCGAACTGCAGTTCCTATACCTGCCTATAATTGCCTGGCTACAATCCATCCCCCAAAATGAAATTGATGACCCAACGATCACAGCTAAGAATTCTATCCCCAAACCACTGGTCTTCCTCCCCAACCGAACGATCATTCACTGACCGTGGTAACTTATAAGGGTTGGTATGATGACCAGTGGTGGACCTCACCGAACGTTTAACTGGTCTCTACACCTCGGGGGGGACATAACCTCCTCCATTATACGAGGCCTACTTGTGGATGCTCTATTGCGACCCCTCCCACCAGCCCTGTCCCCGTAAAATCACAGAGTCCTCATCCGATTCCATTTCTGTTGCCCCTGTGGGCAACCCAGACTCAGGAGACATTACCAGAACATCTTCCCCTGACATAACAACCCCCTGTGGTACTGGACGCAACTCTGTTCGGTGAACTTGACGGACAACCCCGTCCCCCTCCATTGGAGTTGCAGAGTAAACTGCACCCTGATCTTGGGGACACCGAACTACCATATACAAACAGGCATCCCAATGATCCTGTATTTTACCTCGAACATGGTTCCGCAAACACACCAGCTGACCTTCATCAAACCCCTAATCATTAACCAACTCATTGTGTTTCCGATTTTGTGGTGTGGCTTGTTCCTCCAACTAAGCCTTCACATACTCTTGAAGCACCTGCAAACTTTCCTGATGGTTTTGTACCCATTCCTCCAAAGGTCCACCATACTGACTGATCCCGGCAGGAGCCTGAAGATAGTGTATCGGTAATCGAGGCTCACAGCCAGACCTTAAATAAAAAGGCATCATCCAGTCATTTGGTGGGGTGTAGTATTGTAAGCTTCTCTGCTGGAGGAAGTGTGTGAAGCAAATTGTGCAAAAAAAATATTAAAGCAACACCAGGGAGGTTTACATCTAGATCCTTAAAATGATCGACCTGCAATTCCACCTTGAAAATCCAATTACCATATAAAGGATACAAGATGTAAAGATGACAAATGACATGGCACACATTTGTTGTTTAGACTGTTGTGTCAGGTTAATTGAAAGCTGAAGGATCTTAGTGTTTACTAGTCTAAGTAACAGAATGTCTAAACACTGTGCTTGCCTTTATGGGTTTTTAAGCAGAACATATAGGTATAGAAACATATTAACATTACGTTTCACGATTCACTGACTGGAGAATAGGAGAATATACACATCAATATTACTACTTAAGTTAACTAACCCTAATCCCAACCCCTATTGGCACGGAGCCCGCCAGGGTTCAGGTGAGATATAAATCTGTAATCTGTATCAATGGTTTTGCTATCCATACCCACCCTATTAATGTTAGCTTCCCAGGGTTTCTTGTTAGACAAGCTCTGTGTCTCTCTATACCCCCATTTACTGCACGACTGATTGTCCATTTATAAAGAATCAAATAGGGTGAAGATGGTTTTAGTTTACAATTACTCTGGAAGGTGACCAGATTAAAAAAAACTAAATACCATGCCTACGTGTATGTAATCTCCATCACAGTCCCCATTTTCCCCATAATCCTCGTTTTGATAGTGCCAATTTGTGTAATGTGAGTTTTTTTTTTTTTTAAAAAACTGTTATAGAAGAACATACTGGATGCCACATGTGTACAATTACCCCTTTCTAATTAGGGGGGTCCGTTGTGTCAGCTACAGCCTTTACTAACATACACATAAGTATACAGTCTTACAGCACTTTTGTTTTCCTTTTGTATTTAATGGTTTTCCATTTAGGGGGCAGCATGGTGGTGCAGTGGTTAGCACTGTTGCCTCACACCTCTAGGGCCCGGGTTCGAGTCTCCACCTGGGTCACATGTGTGTGGAGTTTGCATGTTCTACCCATGTCATCGTGGGGTTTCCTCCGGGTACTCTGGTTTCCCCCACAGTCCAAAAACATGCTGAGGCTAATTGGAGTTGCTAAATTGCCCATAGGAGTGTATGCGTGAGTGAATAGTGTGTGAGTGTGCCCTGCGATGGGCTGGCCCGCCATCCTGGGTTGTTCCCTGTCTCGTGCCCATTGCTTCCGGGATAGGCTCCAGACCCCCCGCGATCCAGTAGGATAAGCGGTTTGGAAAGGCTGCCTAACGCCCTTAATTTGTTTGCAATTTCGCCAGGTAGGCTACCTTCTTTAAACTGCGTTTTGCTAGACTACACATTTCGAGATGTTTTATTGTAGTCTTGGTAAATATATATATATAGTTTAGCCTAACCCAGCCACTTAAGGGAGCAAGCCAGCTCAGGTAGGTGCCAGTCCCAAGCCCGGATTAATGGAGAGGGTTGGCGTCAAGAAATAAAGAGAAATAAAGACAACTAATACTCCTAGTTTGCGAGATCTGACTGCAATGGCAGCACTGCTACAAGGGTGTGGATAAATCTATACAAATATCACCTGCATGCACATTACTTCTTTTACAATAACCAACTCCTGATCCATACTGTTAGTCGTGAAAAAAAAAACTATCGTGTACATAGAGGCCCTGTGTAAAAAGATAACTGCCAAGGAAAAGATCAAAAACATTTATTTCAAGGATACAAAGTTTTTATGGTCATGTACAGTGTACAGTGCAATTCTTATTTGATTAACTTGAATGTCTCCACAGACTAGACGATTAAACAAATAAAGCAGCGCAACATTACAATAACTAATAACAAATAAACAAAGCTCACGAGTACTATTACAGTATTTATATCATTTATTTAAACTTAATTTTACCAGGTAAATTAACTACAAAGCAGTTACCACTGCTTTACCTGCTTCTCGGGAGAAATAGCAGATATACGTCATGTATGTGACTAAATTCTTAAGCCAATAAGGGCAAAGTTGTGTCGTAATGGAGGCGGATCCAGTTTGTGCAGCCGGTTAAAGACACTACGGGCATGTAAATGGAGAACGAAATTATAGTTATACCGAATCTCCTACACACAATACCAAGGTTACCAACTTTGGTCAGCTGACCGGAGTGAGACGTTCAATTCCCGTAAGATTTCTTTGCGCCAGCCTGAGAGTCTGAAAACACGTCACACCAGATGCATGAGAGATGGAAACCTGGGATATTCAGTCGAATCAGATCAAATATGATGCTAAGTTAGTACTAAGTTAAAATATGTTCCGGACTTGTAACATGCACCCATGATTTGGAACAGTCAGCAGGCTGTCTCTGGCCACGCCCCCTACACTCGGTCCGGCCCCTGGCTTTTCCTGAATTCTGATTCCTTTAGATAAACATTGACTTCATTGATATTGTTATTGATTTATCGACAGACCATCATACGTTTTAGACGTTATAATAACAACACTCTATTGATCCCCAAAGAGAGAAATTCTCTCCTTGCCTGCCCCCTCTTACTGTCCATGATACACAAGCACATATGTAGAAAAACGTCAGCTTGGAAGCCAAGGCTGGACTTAACCTACTCCTTAGGGTTCAACTGGAAACTGCCCCATGGCCGAGCGGTCTAAAGCCTCCTGCGCAGCGAAAATGGCCTTTCAAAGTAAGGGGTATTCTGTTCTCCGAAGTAAGGCGTGGGTTCGAATCCAACTTCCGACAAAAGTTCTTCAATCGCTACAGCAGAATTTGAGCCACTGATCGGCTTTAATTGCTTTGTTTTATTTTTGCGTTTCAGGCAAAACTACATAACACTTAAGAGGTGCAGGATGATCTGTCTTGCTCTCGCGAGGTTTTTGTACGACGTGACATGGTGACATAATGCAGCGGACGATAAAAATCTAACCACAATGCATTGCGTCAGGACCAGAATGTATTGCTTTAAGCCAGCGCTGTATGTGGGTACATGAAGTGGAAAGCACCCAATAACAAACATAACATTTAAAAAAAATCTACAAACTAGTGGGAATATAAAATAAAATAAATGTGTCTGGGCAAATTGGTAAGTTAAATTAAATCGTTTTAAGCAGTGTTAAGCAGTGTGTGGTTTTAAACACAAGTAGCATGTACCGTGTTGACGGCGCATGAACGTATCTTGGCAGCACATGTAAAACTTAGATTTGCAAGCGGGATGTGAAACAGCATTTAGGTGTTTAAAACAGCAATAGAGTGCGTGTTTGTTCACGCAGTTACAATGTTTAGTTGTTATTTCTGTGGAACATCAGTGCAAACCCTTAGGGAACATGTTTTACATGTCAAACTTCACCGTCATGAACCACGATGCGTGTTCAAGTGTGGCGCTACAGATTGCCACAATACGTTTCGTTCATATGGGGAATTTAAGGCTCATTTTTACCGTAAACATAACACAGATTCATATATTGATACTACAAATGCCCTTACGGTGTTTACGTGTAATATGTCTATGTGCCAGCGCCAATGTCGCGATGTCAGATCACTAACAGCTCACTTAAAGGAACATATAGCCGAAGGACGTGTTGTGACATGTCCGGTGACAGGATGCGACCATACGTTCACTGTGAGATCGTCGTTTACAGCCTACATGTCCAGGAAACACAGACAATGTTCTGTGGACAGTATAAGAGATCTTTATAAGGAGACAGTTTCTCAGTTTCTTGAAACTGAACCGTTAGTTACAGGCCCTACAGAGAGATTTAGTGAGACTGATGAAGGTGAAGTCCATCTTACAGAAAATTTCAGTGACCTTTTTCTTAGAAATATTTCTCTTTTCTACTTGAAATTACATGGGCAGTTTCTTCTGCCAGCATCAACTATACAAAATATTATTGAAGAGATGCTAAGCATACATGAACTAGGACAGACATATACTTTGAATAAATTAAGTGCATTCCTGAAAAGTGACTTAACTGAATTAACAGATGAGGTTATTGGTAGTATATGTGATGTTGTGAAGGAATCTGACCTTTTCACCATTAGTCATGAAGGACCAATGAGAACCAATTTTTCAAGAACTAGGGCTTTTAAACAGATGTTTAGATACACAGAACCTGTAAAGTTGTACTTAGGAAGGGATGAAACAAGGTCACAGAGGTTTGCCTACTATGTTCCATTGAAAGACACTTTGAGACATTTACTGGAGTCAGACTTATGGCAGAATTGTGCTGCACAGGGTACATACGTACCATACACTGATGTGCTTTGTGATGTCAGTGATGGTCAGGTATATAAAAACAATGAGTTCTTTTCTCAAAACCCATCATGTCTAAAACTAATTCTATATCAAGATTCTTTTGAGGCGGTGAACCCATTAGGTTCAGCAAAAAGCAGCACAAAGTAGTAGCTGTATATTTGTCTCTGGCTAATTTACCACCTCATCAAGTACAGACCACATGTCACTTGTAATGCTGTGTCAGGAAAAAGACTTCAAACACTTTGGCCATGACAAAGTTTTCTCAAGGCTCATTGCAGACTTAAAAGACCTGGAAGACAATGGAATAACGGTGGCAGAGGAAAAAGTTAAAGGGACTGTTTTGTGCATTGCAGGGGACAATTTGGGGTCTCATAATATCGGTGGATTTACAGAAAATTTTAGTTTTTCTGAATATTTCTGCAGGTATTGCCGGACAACCCGAACAGATTTTCAAACAGATCCAAATGCATTTTACAGTCTGAGGAACAAC
This sequence comes from Brienomyrus brachyistius, assembly GCF_023856365.1. NCBI lineage: Eukaryota > Metazoa > Chordata > Actinopteri > Osteoglossiformes > Mormyridae > Brienomyrus > Brienomyrus brachyistius. The sequence continues at coordinate 37,669 of NW_026043001.1, read as the reverse complement.
AAAACGTTGAAGGTATAATATCTGAGTTTTAATTCATTGAATTACTTCGATGTTTGTATGCCTGGCCTGCCACCTTGTTTAGGCCATGACATTTTTGAGGGTATCCTTTCCTATGATTTAGCCCTTTACCTGAAGTACTTCATCAAGCAAAAAAAGTGGTTCACTTATTCAATTCTGAATAGACGCATTAAGAAATTTAAGTACAGTGGCTCTGATGTGTTGAGTAAGCCATGTGCAGTAAACTCCAATGGAGTAAAGCTTTATGGTCAGGCTGTTCAGAACTGGAATTTTCTAAGACTTCTTCCTGTGATCATGTGTGACAAGGTGAAAGAGCCCACAGATGATGATTGGCAGTTGACCCTTCAGCTAAAAGACATTGTGGAGCTGATTTGTGCACAGAAAATTTTATTGCCAGAGGTTGCATACCTTGACGTTCTTATCCAAGAATATCTTGCTTGTAGATTTTCTTTCTTTCCAGGACATAGGTTAAAGCCTAAGCATCACTACTTGCGACACTACCCTGCACTGATTTTAAAGTTTGGTCCTTTGATCAGGTTGTGGACAATGCGATTTGAAAGTAAATAAGGCACCATGGCAACAACAGTCAGAACAGCATCCAGTTCACAGCTAGTTTTAAAAATTGCTTTAACGCAGAGTGATTACAGGAAATAGGTGTACTGCTTAATATTAATTAAATTATTAAAATGTGCTAATAATAGACATATTTGTCAGTCAGACATTGTGCTTTTTAAAGAGCAGAAGGGATACATTAAATTACGATTATATTGTCCTTACTGTATATATTTTTACATTTTTCCCCTCAATGATTGTCAAGTGATCACAATTCTTACTGTGCTTTACCCCTCACTTGATAGAGATGTACCAAAACTGAACATATAACTGGATTTCACTCAGAATAACCAGGCCTTCTTTTTGGACTCTTTATCCCTTTTTATTTTATCTTCGCTTTCCTCAAGCCAGGCATTTACAGGTGAAAAACCTTAAACCACAAAACACCAACTTTCACCAATCTATCTTATGAGCAAACACAAAATTTTACTTTAAATGCATATATATATATATATATATATATATATATATATATATATATATATATATATATATATATACACATACACACAAAATATACAATGAATGACCAATCTCAGCTTCAAATTTCCACACAATTATACATAACTTGTTCTGAATAAAATTCCTCCAAACATCAAAGTTTAAGATCAAACCACTGGGGAAACACATAAATGAGTTACTCAACGCAATAAATTGCAATGAAAAGCTAACCAATTAGACAATCGAACAATAGGTTTAACACTTCTGCCCATATGAATTATTAAAAGGAAAGTTCACCCTTAATACTTTTTTTTTTTCTTTTTAGCAATTTAATATTTAACTTTTAGATAAACTAAAAATAGAACCCCCCCTTTTAAACCGCATTAATGCAAACATCTGAATCAATAAAACAGCATTCCACATATTGTCATTAAGACACTTACAGCACACCATTTATTCCTAATACAGTCAAATACCACAACTCATATAATGTTACAAGCCAGCACCAGCGCCTCAATGCCTCATTAGCGCACCCCATTAAGAAATAAACCCCACTCGCAACAGGTAGTGCTTGCTACAAATAACATTTGCAACAAAGTCCAACACGCATGGTTCATGGTCTTACCGGCTGTCCGTTCAGAGTCTACTTTTCAGTACACAATCGCAGCACAGTTCCAGAAGCACTTGGTGTAGATTTGACCCTTTGCTTGTCGCGCTACCAATGCGTTTTGCCGACTTTATCCAAAATAAAGAGCAGGTGCGTCCGTTAATGCCTTCCCCTCGGGTGCACACAGGTGAGTAAACTTTGGTTCCGCATGACCACTTGCGTGAACGACGTAACCACTTGCTGGAATGACGTTCATCGCAACAATGATATAAATATTTTCCCCCCTGACATATAATCAGTGTAAGCACACAAACACATTGGCCGGTTATCCTATTCATTCAGTTCCACGGACAGTGACCTGTGTTACTGTGCTGTGACATCTGGTTCCTTCATTGGCTCTGTATATTTCTATAAATGACTAAATGGCTCTGTTGTAGAAATTTCCAGCCAGAGACTTGGTTCCTATATAACGAGAAGATTTTATTTTTACTCGGACTGAGAAGCTACAGAAAATCATCTCTGCATGTGATCTCCCCTTTACTGCTCAAGCAGAGCACACGCACATCAGCAAGTGTCAAGGCAGCAAGTGCATACAAACAACTTCTCAGGGCCTTCAGGAAGAGTCAGACTGCGGTGTCATTCAGAGATACCATTGTCTAAGACTTGCACTAAAACATTCTATGCACTTGGGCATATTTAAACAAAGTAGTATGGTACCTATGTCAGAATCCATCCCTGCCTTGTCCTGTTCACATGTCACTGGCCATCCTATTCTCTCCTCTGTCTTGTACCCCTTAGCCCATAGTGTGTTTGCCTGCTCATCGGGCCACCATGTGGCTTAACGGGCCAAGTGGTTGGCCACCGTGCCTGACTCCCCTTTTGATTGTGGGTTTTGAGGATATCAGTGGGTCTGTGTTTTCATGATTGTCCCCCAGGCCACCATGCAGCTCAGCCCTTGATTCCAACTACAGTAGCAATCAGGTGGTTCTCGGTCTACTAGGACTGTATAACAGGATTCTTCACCCATTCTATCTTTACTCCTTCAGCCGCATACATGAGTCAGACCTATAGGTTATTCAAATTCCGTCCTGCCAAATTTACTGGACAGGAAGTGGACACTGCAAATGAATGTGTGAATACGCCAATACCTACATCTTTACAAGTTACATTAAGGGGTTTGGTACAGTAAATGGCTGTGAGGTGGGATTTCTTCTTGATGTCTGTTTGTAGCCCGTCCACCAGCAGCTGCTGCTGTATTTATCACACCAAGCAGGGAAAGTATATTGCTAAATTTTCCTTAGTTCAATTACGCTTGATTAAGCTAATTAAGCCGGCTATGTTATTTACATTCAGAAGGATGCCGCCATATTGGGTTATACACAGATGCCACGATAGCTCACACTCACATTCCCTCTTCATTATTTTTCTAAACACACTCTATCCTGCCTTGTCACCTGCAACAAGATCTCACTCCCTGTAGCAATAAAAGTCTTTCTTATGATTGAGCAGATTTCTGCTTCTCTCCTAACCATGGGCATCCAAAGTAAGATGAAGCAAAATGTTAGGAAATTTGATAACACATGGTTACTCTTTTGGTAACAGTGACTTTGGTTTTATTTTGATAGATGTAAACTACATAATATGGTCTTAACCTTGTTTTCTGTCCTAAAAGCAAACTTTTATGTTACAGGAGAAAAGTGCACAGCTGCTTGGATCAACCCCAGCTAATCAGCGCATATGGGAATCTTTTCAAAATACCATGTGAGTCTTATGCAATTTACCCAATTAATATAAGCTCTTTAGATGACGCTTAAATAATCAATTCCCATCAACTTAGTGTCAAAACACAAACTCAGTGGCAAAAAAGTGAAGGGCAACAGACTAAGTTGTGAAAATGAAATCTGCATGTGATGAAAGGGCATGTGACTGTATCGCGATGATTATAATCATCAGATCAAACGGACCACGGAGTTGGCGGTATGGTCACACTGCTGGTCCCATGTCAGTAGGGTATAGCACACCCCTGGGCCCGGATACTACTAGGATGTCACTGGTGTACCACTGTGCCGTCAGAGTGTGGTGTGTCACTCCACAGCATTGGCAGGATTGCTCCTCTCCCTGCAGCGCCACCATACGCACATGACGGTCATCTGTGGTACTGCAGAACTGAGATGTATCGCTGAACATGGTAGGACGCCAGTCGTCATCAGTCCATCAGTCCATGCCTCCCAGTGACTACACCACTCCAAACGCAACCGTTTCTGTGCTATTGTGAACGGCAGCCTATGCATGGGACGGTGAACCCGTAGTCCAGCTGATGCCAGTCATCGCGACACGATGATATAGGGTGTTGTAGAGAGTCCAGTAGCTGTGTCCATATATCAGGCGCAGGTGTCATGGGGATCTGTGATGCTTGGAGCACAATCCGACGATCCTTCCTTGGCGTGGTCTGTCTTGGATGACCAGAAACTTCACGACGTGTGTGGATGCCTCACGTGCCCATTGGTTTCAATATCAGGCCACTGTGATATCCGCATGGCCCACATGCAATTGCAGCACATGACCACCTGGCTTCATGTAAACCCGCAATGCAACCCTATCAAACTCCGTCAAGTGCCGTTAACACTGTCTAATGTGACTACGAGGCATCCTGTGTCTGGTGATTAAACATGCCAACTCCTTGCAATTTGAATCATTTACATATCCATCACTGGTCTGCACATGTACCAGATTACATCTTTAATCGGATAGTTACTTCTGGGTTCTCAACTTTTTTTTTCATAATACCCCTTAAGTGTATATGCCCTTCACTGATGAGAAATTCATCAACATCTAAGTCCTACATTCATGTACAATGCATATTAAATGAATATTTTGTCACTATTAGTTTTGATGTATCATTCTTTGAATGCACTCAATTGAATCATGGACAGTGGTTCCACATGGAAAAAAATGAATATTCCGAAAAGGAAAAATCCTTCTTCGGTTGATACATTCACTTTGTGTTCTGAGAATTTTTCCCTTGAGTGCCTTGTACAGTATGTCTAGTGTGTTTTTGGTGTGAATGTGGCCATAATCATACAAGGAAAAAACCACTGACTTGTAGTGAACATGTAAAACCGCAACATGCAGTGTCATACGTAACTGAAATAAGAAATGCTGGATTGCCTGAGTTGCATGCGTGCATGTTTTTTAATATGGGCAACATGGTTCCCTGAGATGCCTCAGTGTTGCTCACCGCCATCTCTAACACACAACCTCACAAACCATCTTAAAACTACTGAAAGAAATAATTGGCTACACTGCAGCTCCACTGTTTTGTTTGGCACCCCTGCATGTCCTGCATTGTGTGGGGAAAAAAGCTGAAGGCTGAGGAATGTTACATAACACAGCTAGAATGTAAAAACTCTCTCTGGTGTAATTCACTGCGTAAAACCAATGGTCCTAAGTGTGGTGTCTTCTTCATAACACTCCCTGATGTTTGTGTCCGTGACCATGAGATAGGGTGGCTGCTTTTCTTCCTTGCTTTCCTTGTATTCCTACGTTTCCTCCCCAGCCTTGGTTGGTAGGTCAGGCAGCATCACCTTGTTTTAATAGACCCAGGTGCAATTTATCTTGAAATTAGACTCAAGTGCAGAAAATGTTCTATCAGAAGTCTTTGACAATCTCTGAATTACACAGAAATCTGACTTCTTCTGAAGCTGTGAAATTGTTCATCTGTATTTGCTGCATTGGTACTTGTTGATGTGCGTGTGCCCTGCTTAAGGAGTAAAGGGGAGATGACATGCAGAGCTAGTTTTCTGTAGTTTATTTTCTTTGTCTGAATAATAATATTCTCTTCATATAGGAACCCAGTCTCTGGCTGGAAATTTCTACAATAGAGCCATTTAGTTATTTCTAGAAAAATATTTAGAGCCAATGACCTGATGTCATAGTAACACAGGTCACTGTCCGTGGTGCTGAATTCTCTACTTGATGGGCTGGTGCTGAATGAATAGGCCAGGTGTCTGTGTGCTTCCACTGACTGGCACCCAGACATATAATGACTTTTAACAATGAAGGGGGAAAAGTCCAGACAGGAAATTAGTCAACAGTAATTAGTAATCAAATATAGTTCTCATTTATCATTATGTAAATTTCAAAAACCTTTTCTGACTATTAATCTGCACGTTGCAATAATTTAATATTAACTAACTTGCTGTAACGTAAAGTGAAAAACAAGTTTTAAAACTAGCTGTGAAATTTTTGATGCTGTTGACCTGAATGTTGTTGCCAGAGCCTTAGGATACGTCTCTACACATAAGTGAGGGGATGGATGCACTATTCTATGGAGGCTTCTGAAGAGAATTATTATCCCAAATTTAAATTGAGAGAGATGATTAATTCCTTTTTAATGCAGTCTGCCTTAAGAGCCCCTGTTCTGCCGTTGATCTTTTGCATGGATGCTATCATGTATTAGTTTACTCTATGAAATTTAGTTTGAATTTTGATCACATGTCAAACTAAAGCATTTTGGACTGGATTCCTGAGTTCTTTTTAACGCTGTTAAGTTACATTTTTATTTCAGCATAATTACAAGTTCCCGCAGGGAAGAAATAAGTCAGTTACTTAATAAATGACTATAAAGTAGTTGCTGCAGTATATATTCCATAAATTTACTGAACTGGAGTTTTATGCATCCTTACAAAGTAATAACTGTATGTGTTCTTTAAGTATGAAAGAGTTTAGGACATTGTCACCTGCAGTGGACGGCCACGTGTCCCCATAATTATAACTTTAGATTATATTTCTGCATGACTGAGTATTCACTGAGTACCTGGTAGTGTTGGATGATATTTACGTCTCATATTTACCATTTATGTCAGTCTTCAAAGTGTGTGGATTATTAAGGTTGGTCTTGGTTGTTTTCTTCCCTGGAGAAACAGAAGTTTAATGCCATGATGCCACAGCAGCTCGCCGTTCCTGTCAGTACGGTGGAGGTAAGAGTTTGAAACATTCATCAGCCTGTCAGCTACGCATCTCGCCTGGACATGGGACTCAGCTTTTATTCTTCCATAATACCGCTTAAGTACCTCACTCTACTCAATCTCAGTACTGTTTAAGGGTAAATAACTTTTGTCACTGACTGCCAGAGATTATGGCAATTAAATGGAAAATATGAAGCAGACATATGAAATACAGTGGGCTGTTTGCAGTAAGTTGGGCTTAGGGTTAGTAATGGGGCTTTTTCCACTGACTTCTGCTTCTGTGCCCTTTCTTCACACTGCTGTTCAACTGTCCTCTTTATAGGAGGGAGGAGCAGCGCAAATGCAGCCGACAGATATAAAGCCATGTGCCTGGCAGCAGACGCTTCGCACCCTTAATAGCATATCTGTTGCTGGTAAGACTGTCTGTGCTGCCGGTCATCTCAGTAACCAGGTGAAACTCCCCAGGCAAGATCAGGACAATGTTGTGTTGAGTTTCAGTGAGTTTCCTGTGTGTAAAGCCAGTTTTGGGGTCAATGTGGAGCCTGGTCCAGTCATGAGCTGGGGAGACGTGACCAAGGCTGCACTGTTACTCTTGTGTGTCTTTTCATTCAAAAACTCTTTTTTTTTTTATTTCCCCATAGTGTCCATCATCTTGAGCAGCACCGGCTGTCATTTAGCACAAAAGATGCCTGTTCAGTTTTCCATCTGAACAAGGGCCCTCTGGACCCAGGTGTGCACTACATGAGCACTTTGTTCCTGACTCCTTATCAGCGTTTACATTTACACTCTCAGCCAGTCTTTAATCTGCAAAGTTACGCTTGGTGAGATTTTATACAGACACGAGTAAAGAGGATTTTTTCACTTTTCCCAAATTCCCTCTAAGTCTGTATTTTCACCTCTTGAATGCTGGGATTTGTAGGCCCAGCTCTTCACCATGTATAACAACATCACCCTCAACGCTAGAGAAACCAAGGAGCTGATCCTGGACTTTCGCAAACGGATGACTCCCAAAGTCCTATCTACATCGCAGAGGATGCTGTAGAGGCTTCAACAGCTTCCAGTTCCTCGGGCACACAGCTTCTGGCGGTCAAAGGCATCGTCTTCAGGTGCTGCCTCAGAAAAGCAAGCAGCACCTTGAGAGACTCTAGCCACCCAGCACTGTCACTTTTCACCTCCCATCCATCCATCTGCACAAGCATTTCCAGATTTAGAGACAAGTTTCCTCCCCATTTGCTGTTAACCAGCCAGTGACGCTGACATTTCCTCACACTGCCACTGTTACCTCATTCTGTACTGTTACTGTGTCTGTCTATGCTGGTGCCATTACTTTAATTTTATTTATATAGTATTATCACTGGTTATACTGTTGAGGTGCAACTACAGACAATTTTTCTTTGAATTAATCTAGCGACTATTTTCCCAAGCTGTTGATTCATCAAAACTATTATTTTTCCTCCAGAAAATCAGATTGACCGTTTAAGTTAATATTATTTTAAGAACAACACAAACTACGTCATTGCGGGGTTTTAGATAATGGACACTATACAGATATTTTTTTCGCCCACCATTCAATAAGCAGATAAGTAACTTGTCTAAAATATTTAGATTTGTATTGTGATCCCAAAAGTTAGTAATCTGTATAAAATCAGTGTATCTTTGTTTTTTAAATTTGATTCTGTAAATCAATGTACACTGAACAAAAATATAAACGCAACACTTTTGTTTTTGCTCCCATTTTTCATGAGATGGACTTAAAGATCTACAATTCATTCCAGATACACAATATTACCATTTCTCTCAAACATTTCTCACAAATCAGTCTAAATGTGTGATAGTGAGCACTTCTGCTTTGCTGAGATAATCCATCCCACCTCACAGGTGGTGCCACATCAAGATGCTGATCTGACATCATGGGTAGTGCACAGGTGTACCTTATACTGCCCACAATAAAAGGCCACCCTGGAATGTGCAGTTTTGTCTCACAGCAAAATGCCACAGATGCCACAAGCATTGAGGGAGCGTGCAATTGGCATGCTGACAGCAGGAATGTCAACCAGATCTGTTGCTCGTGCATTGAATGTTCATTTCTCAACCATAAGCCGTCTCCAAAGGCGTTTCAGAGAATATGGCAGTACATCCAACCGCCTCACAACCGCAGACCACGTGTAACCACACCAGCCCAGGACCTCCACATCCAGCAGGTTCACCTCCAGATCGTCTGAGACCAGCCACTCAGACAGATAATGCACGGCCCCATGTTGCAAGGATCTGTACACAGTTCTTGGAAGCTGAAAATGTCCCAGTTCTTGCATGGCCAGCATACTCACCGGACATGTCACCCGTTTGAGCATGTTTGGATGTGCTTGACCGGCGTATACGACAGCGTGTACCAGTTCCCACTAATATCCAACAACTTCGCACAGCCATTGAAGAGGAGTGGACCAACATTCCACAGGCACAATTGACAATCTGATAAACTCTATGCGAAGAAGATGTGTTGCATTGCATGAGGCAAATGGTGGTCACACCAGATACTGACCGGTTCTGAGTCCCCAGACCCCCAATAAAGCAAAAAACTGCACATTCCAGGGTGGCCTTTTATTGTGGGCAGTATAAGGTACACCTGTGCACTACCCATGATGTCAGATCAGCATCTTGATGTGGCACACCTGTGAGGTGGGATGGATTATCTCAGCAAAGCAGAAGTGCTCACTATCACACATTAGACTGATTTGTGAGAAATGTTTGAGAGAAATGGTAATATTGTGTATCTGGAATGAATTGTAGGTCTTTAAGTCCATCTCATGAAAAATGGGAGCAGAAACAAGAGTGTTGCGTTTATATTTTTGTTCAGTATAGAATAAGCCCAGATTTTAACCTAAAAATTTTCCTCAAATGTTTATTCAGTGGAGATAAGTACAACCTCTAAAGATAGGCATACACCCGTTTGGCAGTGTCTCCGGATCCCATGACAAATAATGCCTTCAGTACATCCTCCTCAACCCACACTGAAAGCAGAAGTGCTATGGGCTTTGCAAACGGTTTGCCGACATCACTCCTATACGTCCAATGATGACATTCACACCGTCTCCAGGGTGATGTTCCCTGACTCGCAGGGTCACTTGTGGTAAAGATAAAACCGCTTTTCTTGCGCGATTTGGACTCGCTCCATATATTAAAAGGGAGCTTCGTTGTCATGTTTGACGTAAGTATGAACAGGACCATCAAAAGAAAACAACTGGATGTGCATGTCAGGTATTGGGTGAATTATGAGAATGGCTCTCGAGTGCAGTCCTGGTTCTGGGATCACAGTACATGAGCCACTCCACCGCTGAAGACTTACTGGAGAAGTTTAAGGTAAGCCATTCAATAACATTTAAACTCATTAACGAACCCATGATTTTTAAATATCCATGGTTTATCTTTACATGTGTTTAAATGGGAGAACCATATTTATTGGTAAGCATATTTTAAAGATTTTATTGCTGCTTCATGGCTTTTGCTGCAAAAAAAATAGTTCATTGAGGAAATAGAATGTTTAAGTGTTGTGTAGCAACATGTACAGCTGTTGTACAGGCAAAAACTCTGGCTCAGTCCAAAGGAGGTGGATATAGGAATGGCTGTCATCAAGGTGGGACTTCTGTGAATTCACTGGTATCTTTACATACAAATGTATCAAACAATTGTGAAGTAAAAAATATGTGAATAACATGGAGTTTGAGCTGGTTTGATATGTACAGCTGAGGTAGTGTTAACCTTGGGCTGAGTGTGCAGAAAGATTCTGGAAATTTGACAAACCATCTTTTTGTCAGAGACAGTCAGGAGCCAAAGGCAGTGGAAGTGACCTTGGTGTCCTTCAGATTAAAAAAAATTGCCAGATTGTGCTCTCAAAAATGTGCAAAAAGGCCTTGGATAAATGCCCTCTGAAGTACTCGATTGTACATGAGATGACGTGCTTGGACCCAAACAAAATGCACACCAGCCAGATAACTGCCAGCAGAAAAGGAGAAATCTCATGCAGAAGTTTGCGCAGGAGAATCGGTTGGCAGGCAGGATATCTGCTGGTAAATCATAGGATAAGAATAGGATAGTTCAGAATATTATTTTTAAATTATGCTTTTCTTTTTTCACATCTAACTGAATCAGGGACGGATTACAAACCGGGTTAGCGGGGCCGCTGCCCAGGGGCCCTTGGGGTGCAGGGGGCCCGTGGGCCCCAAGCCCAAAACAATTTGCAACGCTTATCAGCAATGTATTTTCGTTTGTCTATTTTAGAGGGCCTACATTCTTTGATCCTCTGCCTACAAGGTCCCCTGACCCTATAGGGAGGGTGTTTGGCTGCCAAGGGCCCTTGACTTGTGGTGGTTGTGGTGGTGGTGCAGGTGGTGGTGGTGGGGGGGGGCCTCGCGAACGTTTTACCCAGGGGCCCACACAACCCATAATCCGTCCCTGAACTGAATAGTGTTAACACGTAGATTTTAGCAGTATTTAGAAGACCGACTCTTGGTGTTTGAAAAGAAGCATCAGCCCAGTTATATTTTCTTTGATGAGCCTAGAGATATCTCAAGATTAAATTAAAATGATTGCACATTTATGGTATCATAGGAAAATTGGGTTATAAATCACTTTCCTATTCTACATGTGATTCTGTGTATTGACATTGTTGATCTGCATCTAATCTACTGTAATTAATGTAATTACAGGTGATGCAATATCCCAGCAGTCTGATAATCACCTGCACAATGAGGCAAAAGGCTTGGATTTTATATCCTTCATTCCTTCAGCACCATCCAAAGTTGATGTCTTTTTACATCAAAAAGTTAGTGGGCCTTATCCTGACCTCTGGATGTTCTGCAAGAACTTGCTGCTGCTGTCCTTTGGGCAAGCCGAAGTGGAACGAATAGAGGTGGAGACCTGCAACTTATCAGAGGAAACAGTTGTTGCACAGAGGCTTATATGCGACCATGTCAGAGTGTGTGGGGGAGCAACCAAAGCGCCTCTGACCAAAGGTGAAAGATGAGCGAAAAGCAAAAAAGAAAACTTGAGGAACTCAAGAGGAAGAGAGTCTCACTGGAAAGTGTATGTGAGAGTTTACAAAAGGATGCTGAGCACATGGCAGAGGAAGCAGAGAGTGCTGCTGGAACCAAAAGGGCAACATTACTTACCAAGTCCAATACTCTGAGCCGACGAGCGAAGGAGGAGAAAGAGCAGTTGGTGGTCTTAAATGCAGATACTGAAGAATAGGCTACTGAACTGTGACTCCTAACACATCAAGAGTGAATCGGTGGAAACAAAAATATTTAGGTTCTTTGCATTTTTGGAGTATTTTACTTTCTGTGCCTGTTTGTACATTGTTCACAGCCATAATACTTTATAATTACAAGGTAGTTTTATGTTAGAGCTCTTGCTCCAATAAATATGTGCCTTGTAATTAACTAAATTCTAGGCTATTCAGTTTTTTTTGCCCTCGTGATGGTCGTGGGTTGTGAAAAAAGCCTTCTTCTTAGGGGTACCGCTGGGGCCAGCCGGGCGTATGTCGTGGCTTCAGTGAGTACTTATGTTTGTCATGCTGCCTGTGTACTTTATAGCGGCACAACATATTTCTGCAAATTGCATGCGTCAAATTGTCTGTCTCTCTTAAAAAATATGAAGTGTCACCAAAATTTTAAACGGGGAATCAATCTCAATGAAAAATATTCGTCAAGTAACGTTTCTAAAATAATATAGACATACTAATAATTATATATTAATAAATCGGATGAACGATGCATCCCAAATTGTATCCGCTGCGCACTTCTTAATCAGGGCAATCGCATCGTGGAGGTTTCTGCAGACGCCCAAAAAGACTTACTTAAGAAAACTGTTGCATGATAATTTGTACCATTTTCAAGGGTGGGGGGCGTGCAGTAGATGCCCCCTTTATTTTTGTGCTTCTGCCGTTCAAACCGAGCAGCACTGAGTTTGTCATGGCACCTGACGCCAAATCTACTGCTTAGCTGCTACAGACAGAACTATCTTCAAATCACCACTAGGGGGTGTCAATGCTGCAGCTTCGTTCTATGGTTGATCTTTTTCAAAGACAGTTTTTTTTCTCTCTCTCCACATAATCAACTTAACTGATTAGCGTGCTTTCATAGTAATGGTTTTTAATCCGTGTTAATCTTCTGAACAATGACTAGTAAAGGTTCTATGAGGTTGTCCTACTTACTATGGATTTTAAGTTTTTTATCAAGGTGTTAAAACGTACCACAGTTGCCAGTCCTGTGTTTTATGTCTAGCAATTTGTACAGTTTCTTCAGTATAAACACATGCCATGATCTGTGAGAATCTCCTCCAGAACTCTGCATTTCCTCAAGATCTTTTTGTAATATTGCATCATGGCACTGCTCAGAACAACACAGATGGTGCATAACAACACAAGGGAGTACAAGACAACATGGTGCAGAAACAGTGCGATACAAAGCAGGACAAAACTGGATGATACGTGGTCAGTGGTGGATAAAGTGCAGTAACAGCTGTACAGTGCAGCTGCCGTGGAAATGACTGTTACAGGGGATGCAAAAGCTGCAGGTTTGAATTGTTTGGCGAATGAAGCTGTTCATGAATCTGCTAGTCAGTGTTTGTGGATGGTGGTCAGAGTCCTGGATTATAGACTGAACCTTGTTACTGTGGCAGTTAAAGTACAGCTGGTCAATGGAGGGCAGTTCAGTGCGAATGATGTTCTTAACAGACTTCGCAATGTACTGCCTTCCTGTCATGTGGCTCCACCATACCATAGTACTACTGTAAGAACTAGGGATGTAACGATACATTCAACTCACCATTTGATACGATTCACGATTCTGAGTTCACGATACAATTTTCTCATTTTTTGCAGAATGAGCTGCAGACAAATATATTCAAAAATATTCTTATATTTATCTTTCTGAACTGTTGACACTGTTGTGAACAGTGCAACTGAATTTGAATAAAATACTGTTGAAAAAAATCCCAAATCAAAATAAGTAAATAAAAAAAAATAAATCAAATAAATAAGCTAAGGTTTGGCATGTGCAGCTTTTTAGCGTGCTTTGCCCTTTTAATAATCTTCACTCAGCTCACGGTGGTGCCAGTGGACCTGTTTGTGTATGTTATCAGTCTATTACAATGTTTGCATGCAGTTTATGTCTTGTCTGTGCTTTTCTCGCTGTTTCCTCCTCGTTTGTGATTACCGGAAAGCTAATATGCTGCCACACCGCCAATTGAAGATCGGGCGGTGCGTCCATCCATCCATTTTCTGAAACCACTTAATCCCAACTGAGATCGCGGGGGAGACCGGAGCCTATCCCGGGAACAAGGGGCGCAGACAGGAACCAAGCCCAGGCAGTCACCTACACACCGCAGGTCGCACACACTCACACAACTACAGGGCCAATTTAGACTCACCAGTCAACCTATCCTGCATGCTTTTGGACCGTGGGAGGAACCTGGAGTCCCCGGCGAAAACGGGGAGAGCATGCGAACTCCACACAGAAAGGGCCCTGGACCGAAGCCAGCACTAACCACTGTGCCGTCCTCAGTTTCAAATTCATTCATCATCTCGCGTTCGCTCAAAACCAAAAACTGACGTACGATGTCGACGTGATACGCAGTGACATCTGACGTCAAACTCACATTGTGAAATCAAATGTAATATTACACCAGTTTTTCTGTTAAAGTACTGTGAAGTACTCCTACAATAGTGATTCATTTTCCACATCAGCCGGTTTAAATCTTCATGCATTTGCACCGATTTTTAACTGATTTGTGATTCATCATTACATGCCAGGGCCAGCAGCTCTGCATGGCTCGACCCTCATAAACATTCTCCACACATGCTGTTCAGGCAGTGGCCACAGAAATTCCCCCAGTGAACTTTATGCTTTCTGTCGGAGAGTATGCTGTGTTCTGGCCTTAAACCCTGCATACTACTTTGCAGACTTTGATCCTCTTAACAACAATTGGCATTTCTGGTGGCTGAATATCCATCCATCCGTCATCCAACTGCATGCTTAAAAGCTGTGAATAATAGTAATAATTCTTAAAATTGCAACTATCTAGAATTTCAGCCTAGTTACTCAGCTAAATTACTATTTAAACCTAGAATAATTTCTATAAGGGGCGGCATGGTGGTGCAGTGGTTAGCACTGTCGCCTCACACCTCTGGGACCCGGGTTCGTGTCTCCGCCTGGGTCACATGTGTGTGGAGTTTGCATGTTCTCCCCATGTCGTTGTGGGGTTTCCTCTGGGTACTCCGGTTTCCCCCCACAGTCCAAAAACATGCTGGGGCTAATTGGAGTTGCTGAATTGCCCGTAGGTGTGTGTGTGTGAGTGGATGGTGTGTGAGTGTGCCCTGCGATGGGCTGGCCCCCCATCCTGGGTTGTTCCCTGCCTCGTGCCCATTGATTCTGGGATAGGCTCCGGACCCCCCCGCGACCCAATAGGATAAGCGGTTTGGAAAATGGATGGATGGATAATTTCTATATGTGTGATAGAATCAAAAAATATTTTGTTTTACATATAAATCTTCACAAGGTGTATTACACATGGTATTCCCCAGACACCGCCACCCCAACAGATGCTTTGTTTGTTAAGACAATAGCTCAGAAAGTGGTTGATCGATCTTTTGCAGCTTTTACCAAGGTTTGTACAAGCCAAAATTAAATTTTGAAACGGATCCCTGCCACACCCTGCCCTCCTGAACCTCCCGTTTCCTCCCTAGTGTGGTATAACGTGCCATGCCTGTTCCGCGTTTGTTTTACCTCTCCTTCCTGCCCTTGTGTTACTCATTTCAGGTGCCTCTAGTTTGCTCCCTGCTTAGCCTTGTATAAATGTGCTTCTCAGTCCTGCCTTTAATGTTGCTGCTGCTGTTTGCCTGTGTGTTCTTCCCTGCTTATGATTCCCCCGTGATCCAGTTGTGATCCAGTTGTCTTCATATCATGTATTCACATTCCTCAGCTGAGAGTGAACAAAGTTCTGTGGAAAGTATCTGACTACAGATAGACTTTCACCCAGTTCTCTGCGGGAGCTCTGATTACAGAGTGACTCCCCGACTACTTCTGAAGCCCTTCCTTAAGTATCCAGACCAGGTGATGGCATGTTTCTGAAGACTGACTAATTTCGGTCAATGGTTAATTTTAGGGGCATTGCTGACCTTGGTTCTCAAGTCCCCAGCCAATCAGATCACTTTAGGGGGTGGTTGTAATTCCCTTGTTCTACCATGAGAGAATCTCTCTCAGTTTGGTGGGTTGAGCCGAAGTTTCTGTATTTCTCTTAGGAAAAGCTATACTGCCTTAAATCTGAGAGTATAATACTCCTCGTCTCATGCCTATTCAAACGAGACCAAACATGCGTGTATTTGTCCCTAACATCTATGTGTGCTGAGTTATCCTGTTTATAGTGGAAAAGGTGTCTGTGTCTGGAGGCTGACAGCTGTTGTTGCTGTGGATTGATTGTGGAACTCTGGTCACTCCGGGGGTGAAAGGTCTTGCTTTTTCTGTGCTGCTCCAGTTATTCCTATCCAGTCTCTCAGGAGCCGGCAGGCCTTTGCCTTCCTTAAAAGGGGTGGTTTGACGAGTTGAGTCCAGTCTTGCCTGGGCCAGCGGAGCTCTGAAATAGACTGATGCAGGCTGATCAGAGTTGGGGCCTGCAGGACCTATAAGTTTTATGTCCTTACAGAATGTAAGTGGCATCATACTAAACTAGTGGTGTTCGAACTAGCATGGAAAGAGGCTATGGGTAGCTACAAAAAGGCTCTTAGTGCCGCCAAATCATCTAGTATCTATCAGAACTAATTGAAATAAACAAAAATAATCCTAGATTCCTATTTACTATGGTGTCCAAGCTGACTAATAACCAGACCACTGGTTATTTTCCAGTGACGACTTTATGAAACTTTTTGACCAAAAATATGCTCAATTAAACAGAACATTTTGAATATTGAATATTGGTTAACCAGTCAGAACTGATGTACTTAATTTTATCTTCAAATTCATCTACTTGTATGCTAGAACCTGTTCCATCAAAATTATTCAGCGATGCTCCCAGCATTGATTGAACCGCTACTAGCAATAGTTAAACTAAAACATATAATCATATTACCCCAATTTTATCTTCACTGCACTGGCTGCCAGTTAGATTTCGTGTTGACTACAAAACACTGCTCTTAACCTATAAAGCTGTAAATGGTCTTGCACCGCAGTATGTGAGTGACCTCATTTGCGTTCCGAATCATACACTTAGATGACGAGATGGAGGTATTCTATCCGTACCCAGAATAAAGAACATTACCTTTGGGGGAAGAGCATTTGCTCATAAAGCACCACAGCTATGGAATAAACTTCCTATTAGTGTTCGGAACTCAGACACAATCTCTGCTTTTAAGTCAAGGCTTAAGATGTACCTCTTTCGCCAGTCTTTTGGATAGTTAAATCTTCTTTTCTAAGGTGAATGGGAAATCTGGAGGTTCATAGTTATTTGAGATTGAAGGGGAAAGGGGGGATTGGTGCTGTCGTCCTGCCACTCTCGCCGATCACTTAAGCTGTGGATGGGAGGTGGCTTGACGCCAAAACCTCTGTAAACCCTCATGCCTGTGCTTCCTTCCAGGTCACTCTTTTAGGCAGGCTGTCATAGTTGCTTTAGTCCTGCCGGTTAGGTGTAGGGCAATAACTCTTCTCCATCTTCTCTTTTTCGAGCTGATACCGAGCCGACTACACCGTGTGAACCCGCACCTGGACTCCTGGATATAACTACATGAAACCAACTGGGACTTTATAACTATATGAACTCTAATGAATGTCAATGTAAATGCAGTTTCATGCTCCTTGGTCGCCCAGAGGAGGATGGGGTCCCCTTCTGAGTCTAGGTTCCACTCAAGGTTTCTTCCTGCTAGAGGGAGTTTCCTTGCCACTGTCGCCTCAGGCTTTTAAATATAAATATAAATATATAAAATATATAAAATATATTTTTGGCCACAACCGGGATTCGAACCCCGGTCTCCCGTGTGAAAGGCGGCGATCTTACCACTACACTATCCAGCAACTATATAATATAAGGGAGATTTACGGGGAAAATACTAATACGGGAGGACGGCGGGAAAGAGAAGTAAAATACGGTAGTTTCCCGGCCAAAACGGGAGGCTCCAGTATCCCTTACATTTTAAGACAGGAAATATAAAATAATATAAATTATATAAAATATAATATAAATATAAATATAAATATATAAAATATATAAAATATATTTTTGGCCACAACCGGGATTCGAACCCCGGTCCTCCCGTGTGAAAGGCGGCGATCTTACCACTACACTATCCAGCAACTATATAATATAAGGGAGATTTACGGGAAAATACTAATACGGGAGGACGGCGGGAAAGAGAAGTAAAATACGGTAGTTTCCCGGCCAAAACGGGAGACTTGACAGCTATGGCTGTCTCTGGCCACGCCCCCTACAGTCGGTCCGGCCCCTGTTCGCGTGTTCGCGAAAACGACTTCATTTATTTTCTTATTGATTTATCGACAGACTTTTTAGACGTTATAATAACAACACTCTATTGATCCCCCTCTTACTGTCCATGATACACAATGACGAGACACATGTTCACTAATGACGAGAACTATTCTATTTTTCATGCCGGGGGTCCTTCAAATCTTACATTTACAAATCTTGTTCTTGTTCTCTGCTTTCTCCTTTCTCGTTCCCGTAGATATATATTATTATACGGAGATTTACGGAGTCTTCAAAGACGGTCCGGCTCCAGCTCAAGGATCACTGTTGCTGTGGTGTAGATCAGCTGATCTGTAGTAGTCTTCTACGTACATCTTCTAGTAGACCTTCTGAGGGTACTTCACGCATTCTTGGTCGGAGGGTCCAGGTTTCCAGCTTAGCTTATTTCTTATTTCTCAGGTCAGCTGCTCTTGTTTGGGATGTGCTTGACCGGCGTATACGACAGCGTGTACCAGTTCCCACTAATATCCAACAACTTCGCACAGCCATTGAAGAGGAGTGGACCAACATTCCACAGGCCACAATTGACAATCTGATAAACTCTATGCGAAGAAGATGTGTTGCATTGCATGAGGCAAATGGTGGTCACACCAGATACTGACCGGTTCTGAGTCCCCAGACCCCCAATAAAGCAAAAAACTGCACATTCCAGGGTGGCCTTTTATTGTGGGCAGTATAAGGTACACCTGTGCACTACCCATGATGTCAGATCAGCATCTTGATGTGGCACACCTGTGAGGTGGGATGGATTATCTCAGCAAAGCAGAAGTGCTCACTATCACACATTTAGACTGATTTGTGAGAAATGTTTGAGAGAAATGGTAATATTGTGTATCTGGAATGAATTGTAGGTCTTTAAGTCCATCTCATGAAAAATGGGAGCAGAAACAAGAGTGTTGCGTTTATATTTTTGTTCAGTATAGAATAAGCCCAGATTTATGTTTATTCAGTGGAGATAAGTACAACCTCTAAAGATAGGCCTACACCCGTTTTGGCAGTGTCTCCGGATCCCATGACAAATAATGCCTTCAGTACATCCTCCTCAACCCACACTGAAAGCAGAAGTGCTATGGGCTTTGCAAACGGTTTGCCGACATCACTCCTATACGTCCAATGATGACATTCACACCGTCTCCAGGGTGATGTTCCCTGACTCGCAGGGTCACTTGTGGTAAAGATAAAACCGCTTTTCTTGCGCGATTTGGACTCGCTCCATATATTAAAAGGGAGCTTCGTTGTCATGTTTGACGTAAGTATGAACAGGACCATCAAAAGAAAACAACTGGATGTGCATGTCAGGTATTGGGTGAATTATGAGAATGGCTCTCGAGTGCAGTCCTGGTTCTGGGATCACAGTACATGAGCCACTCCACCGCTGAAGACTTACTGGAGAAGTTTAAGGTAAGCCATTCAATAACATTTAAACTCATTAACGAACCCATGATTTTTAAATATCCATGGTTTATCTTTACATGTGTTTAAATGGGAGAACCATATTTATTGGTAAGCATATTTTAAAGATTTTATTGCTGCTTCATGGCTTTTGCTGCAAAAAAAATAGTTCATTGAGGAAATAGAATGTTTAAGTGTTGTGTAGCAACATGTACAGCTGTTGTACAGGCAAAAACTCTGGCTCAGTCCAAAGGAGGTGGATATAGGAATGGCTGTCATCAAGGTGGGACTTCTGTGAATTCACTGGTATCTTTACATACAAATGTATCAAACAATTGTGAAGTAAAAAATATGTGAATAACATGGAGTTTGAGCTGGTTTGATATGTACAGCTGAGGTAGTGTTAACCTTGGGCTGAGTGTGCAGAAAGATTCTGGAAATTTGACAAACCATCTTTTTGTCAGAGACAGTCAGGAGCCAAAGGCAGTGGAAGTGACCTTGGTGTCCTTCAGATTAAAAAAAATTGCCAGATTGTGCTCTCAAAAATGTGCAAAAAGGCCTTGGATAAATGCCCTCTGAAGTACTCGATTGTACATGAGATGACGTGCTTGGACCCAAACAAAATGCACACCAGCCAGATAACTGCCAGCAGAAAAGGAGAAATCTCATGCAGAAGTTTGCGCAGGAGAATCGGTTGGCAGGCAGGATATCTGCTGGTAAATCATAGGATAAGAATAGGATAGTTCAGAATATTATTTTTAAATTATGCTTTTCTTTTTTCACATCTAACTGAATCAGGGACGGATTACAAACCGGGTTAGCGGGGCCGCTGCCCAGGGGCCCTTGGGGTGCAGGGGGCCCGTGGGCCCCAAGCCCAAAACAATTTGCAACGCTTATCAGCAATGTATTTTCGTTTGTCTATTTTAGAGGGCCTACATTCTTTGATCCTCTGCCTACAAGGTCCCCTGACCCTATAGGGAGGGTGTTTGGCTGCCAAGGGCCCTTGACTTGTGGTGGTTGTGGTGGTGGTGCAGGTGGTGGTGGTGGGGGGGGGGCCTCGCGAACGTTTTACCCAGGGGCCCACACAACCCATAATCCGTCCCTGAACTGAATAGTGTTAACACGTAGATTTTAGCAGTATTTAGAAGACCGACTCTTGGTGTTTGAAAAGAAGCATCAGCCCAGTTATATTTTCTTTGATGAGCCTAGAGATATCTCAAGATTAAATTAAAATGATTGCACATTTATGGTATCATAGGAAAATTGGGTTATAAATCACTTTCCTATTCTACATGTGATTCTGTGTATTGACATTGTTGATCTGCATCTAATCTACTGTAATTAATGTAATTACAGGTGATGCAATATCCCAGCAGTCTGATAATCACCTGCACAATGAGGCAAAAGGCTTGGATTTTATATCCTTCATTCCTTCAGCACCATCCAAAGTTGATGTCTTTTTACATCAAAAAGTTAGTGGGCCTTATCCTGACCTCTGGATGTTCTGCAAGAACTTGCTGCTGCTGTCCTATGGGCAAGCCGAAGTGGAACGAATAGAGGTGGAGACCTGCAACTTATCAGAGGAAACAGTTGTTGCACAGAGGCTTATATGCGACCATGTCAGAGTGTGTGGGGGAGCAACCAAAGCGCCTCTGACCAAAGGTGAAAGATGAGCGAAAAGCAAAAAAGAAAACTTGAGGAACTCAAGAGGAAGAGAGTCTCACTGGAAAGTGTATGTGAGAGTTTACAAAAGGATGCTGAGCACATGGCAGAGGAAGCAGAGAGTGCTGCTGGAACCAAAAGGGCAACATTACTTACCAAGTCCAATACTCTGAGCGCGACGAGCGAAGGAGGAGAAAGAGCAGTTGGTGGTCTTAAATGCAGATACTGAAGAATAGGCTACTGAACTGTGACTCCTAACACATCAAGAGTGAATCGGTGGAAACAAAAATATTTAGGTTCTTTGCATTTTTGGAGTATTTTACTTTCTGTGCCTGTTTGTACATTGTTCACAGCCATAATACTTTATAATTACAAGGTAGTTTTATGTTAGAGCTCTTGCTCCAATAAATATGTGCCTTGTAATTAACTAAATTCTAGGCTATTCAGTTTTTTTTGCCCTCGTGATGGTCGTGGGTTGTGAAAAAAGCCTTCTTCTTAGGGGTACCGCTGGGGCCAGCCGGGCGTATGTCGTGGCTTCAGTGAGTACTTATGTTTGTCATGCTGCCTGTGTACTTTATAGCGGCACAACATATTTCTGCAAATTGCATGCGTCAAATTGTCTGTCTCTCTTAAAAAATATGAAGTGTCACCAAAATTTTAAACGGGGAATCAATCTCAATGAAAAATATTCGTCAAGTAACGTTTCTAAAATAATATAGACATACTAATAATTATATATTAATAAATCGGATGAACGATGCATCCCAAATTGTATCCGCTGCGCACTTCTTAATCAGGGCAATCGCATCGTGGAGGTTTCTGCAGACGCCCAAAAAGACTTACTTAAGAAAACTGTTGCATGATAATTTGTACCATTTTCAAGGGTGGGGGGCGTGCAGTAGATGCCCCCTTTATTTTTGTGCTTCTGCCGTTCAAACCGAGCAGCACTGAGTTTGTCATGGCACCTGACGCCAAATCTACTGCTTAGCTGCTACAGACAGAACTATCTTCAAATCACCACTAGGGGGTGTCAATGCTGCAGCTTCGTTCTATGGTTGATCTTTTTCAAAGACAGTTTTTTTTCTCTCTCTCCACATAATCAACTTAACTGATTAGCGTGCTTTCATAGTAATGGTTTTTAATCCGTGTTAATCTTCTGAACAATGACTAGTAAAGGTTCTATGAGGTTGTCCTACTTACTATGGATTTTAAGTTTTTTATCAAGGTGTTAAAACGTACCACAGTTGCCAGTCCTGTGTTTTATGTCTAGCAATTTGTACAGTTTCTTCAGTATAAACACATGCCATGATCTGTGAGAATCTCCTCCAGAACTCTGCATTTCCTCAAGATCTTTTTGTAATATTGCATCATGGCACTGCTCAGAACAACACAGATGGTGCATAACAACACAAGGGAGTACAAGACAACATGGTGCAGAAACAGTGCGATACAAAGCAGGACAAAACTGGATGATACGTGGTCAGTGGTGGATAAAGTGCAGTAACAGCTGTACAGTGCAGCTGCCGTGGAAATGACTGTTACAGGGGATGCAAAAGCTGCAGGTTTGAATTGTTTGGCGAATGAAGCTGTTCATGAATCTGCTAGTCAGTGTTTGTGGATGGTGGTCAGAGTCCTGGATTATAGACTGAACCTTGTTACTGTGGCAGTTAAAGTACAGCTGGTCAATGGAGGGCAGTTCAGTGCGAATGATGTTCTTAACAGACTTCGCAATGTACTGCCTTCCTGTCATGTGGCTCCACCATACCATAGTACTACTGTAAGAACTAGGGATGTAACGATACATTCAACTCACCATTTGATACGATTCACGATTCTGAGTTCACGATACAATTTTCTCATTTTTTGCAGAATGAGCTGCAGACAAATATATTCAAAAATATTCTTATATTTATCTTTCTGAACTGTTGACACTGTTGTGAACAGTGCAACTGAATTTGAATAAAATACTGTTGAAAAAAATCCCAAATCAAAATAAGTAAATAAAAAAAAATAAATCAAATAAATAAGCTAAGGTTTGCATGTGCAGCTTTTTAGCGTGCTTTGCCCTTTTAATAATCTTCACTCAGCTCACGGTGGTGCCAGTGGACCTGTTTGTGTATGTTATCAGTCTATTACAATGTTTGCATGCAGTTTATGTCTTGTCTGTGCTTTTCTCGCTGTTTCCTCCTCGTTTGTGATTACCGGAAAGCTAATATGCTGCCACACCGCCAATTGAAGATCGGGCGGTGCGTCCATCCATCCATTTTCTGAAACCACTTAATCCCAACTGGGATCGCGGGGGAGACCGGAGCCTATCCCGGGAACAAGGGGCGCAGACAGGAACCAAGCCCAGGCAGTCACCTACACACCGCAGGTCGCACACACTCACACAACTACAGGGCCAATTTAGACTCACCAGTCAACCTATCCTGCATGCTTTTGGACCGTGGGAGGAACCTGGAGTCCCCGGCGAAAACGGGGAGAGCATGCGAACTCCACACAGAAAGGGCCCTGGACCGAAGCCAGCACTAACCACTGTGCCGTCCTCAGTTTCAAATTCATTCATCATCTCGCGTTCGCTCAAAACCAAAAACTGACGTACGATGTCGACGTGATACGCAGTGACATCTGACGTCA
Source organism: Brienomyrus brachyistius (assembly GCF_023856365.1). Taxonomy (NCBI): domain Eukaryota; kingdom Metazoa; phylum Chordata; class Actinopteri; order Osteoglossiformes; family Mormyridae; genus Brienomyrus; species Brienomyrus brachyistius. The sequence continues at coordinate 13,807 of NW_026043001.1, read as the reverse complement.
AACTCACATTGTGAAATCAAATGTAATATTACACCAGTTTTTCTGTTAAAGTACTGTGAAGTACTCCTACAATAGTGATTCATTTTCCACATCAGCCGGTTTAAATCTTCATGCATTTGCACCGATTTTTAACTGATTTGTGATTCATCATTACATGCCAGGGCCAGCAGCTCTGCATGGCTCGACCCTCATAAACATTCTCCACACATGCTGTTCAGGCAGTGGCCACAGAAATTCCCCCAGTGAACTTTATGCTTTCTGTCGGAGAGTATGCTGTGTTCTGGCCTTAAACCCTGCATACTACTTTGCAGACTTTGATCCTCTTAACAACAATTGGCATTTCTGGTGGCTGAATATCCATCCATCCGTCATCCAACTGCATGCTTAAAAGCTGTGAATAATAGTAATAATTCTTAAAATTGCAACTATCTAGAATTTCAGCCTAGTTACTCAGCTAAATTACTATTTAAACCTAGAATAATTTCTATAAGGGGCGGCATGGTGGTGCAGTGGTTAGCACTGTCGCCTCACACCTCTGGGACCCGGGTTCGTGTCTCCGCCTGGGTCACATGTGTGTGGAGTTTGCATGTTCTCCCCATGTCGTTGTGGGGTTTCCTCTGGGTACTCCGGTTTCCCCCCACAGTCCAAAAACATGCTGGGGCTAATTGGAGTTGCTGAATTGCCCGTAGGTGTGTGTGTGTGAGTGGATGGTGTGTGAGTGTGCCCTGCGATGGGCTGGCCCCCCATCCTGGGTTGTTCCCTGCCTCGTGCCCATTGATTCTGGGATAGGCTCCGGACCCCCCGCGACCCAATAGGATAAGCGGTTTGGAAAATGGATGGATGGATAATTTCTATATGTGTGATAGAATCAAAAAATATTTTGTTTTACATATAAATCTTCACAAGGTGTATTACACATGGTATTCCCCAGACACCGCCACCCCAACAGATGCTTTGTTTGTTAAGACAATAGCTCAGAAAGTGGTTGATCGATCTTTTGCAGCTTTTACCAAGGTTTGTACAAGCCAAAATTAAATTTTGAAACGGATCCCTGCCACACCCTGCCCTCCTGAACCTCCCGTTTCCTCCCTAGTGTGGTATAACGTGCCATGCCTGTTCCGCGTTTGTTTTACCTCTCCTTCCTGCCCTTGTGTTACTCATTTCAGGTGCCTCTAGTTTGCTCCCTGCTTAGCCTTGTATAAATGTGCTTCTCAGTCCTGCCTTTAATGTTGCTGCTGCTGTTTGCCTGTGTGTTCTTCCCTGCTTATGATTCCCCCGTGATCCAGTTGTGATCCAGTTGTCTTCATATCATGTATTCACATTCCTCAGCTGAGAGTGAACAAAGTTCTGTGGAAAGTATCTGACTACAGATAGACTTTCACCCAGTTCTCTGCGGGAGCTCTGATTACAGAGTGACTCCCCGACTACTTCTGAAGCCCTTCCTTAAGTATCCAGACCAGGTGATGGCATGTTTCTGAAGACTGACTAATTTCGGTCAATGGTTAATTTTAGGGGCATTGCTGACCTTGGTTCTCAAGTCCCCAGCCAATCAGATCACTTTAGGGGGTGGTTGTAATTCCCTTGTTCTACCATGAGAGAATCTCTCTCAGTTTGGTGGGTTGAGCCGAAGTTTCTGTATTTCTCTTAGGAAAAGCTATACTGCCTTAAATCTGAGAGTATAATACTCCTCGTCTCATGCCTATTCAAACGAGACCAAACATGCGTGTATTTGTCCCTAACATCTATGTGTGCTGAGTTATCCTGTTTATAGTGGAAAAGGTGTCTGTGTCTGGAGGCTGACAGCTGTTGTTGCTGTGGATTGATTGTGGAACTCTGGTCACTCCGGGGGTGAAAGGTCTTGCTTTTTCTGTGCTGCTCCAGTTATTCCTATCCAGTCTCTCAGGAGCCGGCAGGCCTTTGCCTTCCTTAAAAGGGGTGGTTTGACGAGTTGAGTCCAGTCTTGCCTGGGCCAGCGGAGCTCTGAAATAGACTGATGCAGGCTGATCAGAGTTGGGGCCTGCAGGACCTATAAGTTTTATGTCCTTACAGAATGTAAGTGGCATCATACTAAACTAGTGGTGTTCGAACTAGCATGGAAAGAGGCTATGGGTAGCTACAAAAAGGCTCTTAGTGCCGCCAAATCATCTAGTATCTATCAGAACTAATTGAAATAAACAAAAATAATCCTAGATTCCTATTTACTATGGTGTCCAAGCTGACTAATAACCAGACCACTGGTTATTTTCCAGTGACGACTTTATGAAACTTTTTGACCAAAAATATGCTCAATTAAACAGAACATTTTGAATATTGAATATTGGTTAACCAGTCAGAACTGATGTACTTAATTTTATCTTCAAATTCATCTACTTGTATGCTAGACCCTGTTCCATCAAAATTATTCAGCGATGCTCCCAGCATTGATTGAACCGCTACTAGCAATAGTTAAACTAAAACATATAATCATATTACCCCAATTTTATCTTCACTGCACTGGCTGCCAGTTAGATTTCGTGTTGACTACAAAACACTGCTCTTAACCTATAAAGCTGTAAATGGTCTTGCACCGCAGTATGTGAGTGACCTCATTTGCGTTCCGAATCATACACTTAGATGACGAGATGGAGGTATTCTATCCGTACCCAGAATAAAGAACATTACCTTTGGGGGAAGAGCATTTGCTCATAAAGCACCACAGCTATGGAATAAACTTCCTATTAGTGTTCGGAACTCAGACACAATCTCTGCTTTTAAGTCAAGGCTTAAGATGTACCTCTTTCGCCAGTCTTTTGGATAGTTAAATCTTCTTTTCTAAGGTGAATGGGAAATCTGGAGGTTCATAGTTATTTGAGATTGAAGGGGAAAGGGGGGATTGGTGCTGTCGTCCTGCCACTCTCGCCGATCACTTAAGCTGTGGATGGGAGGTGGCTTGACGCCAAAACCTCTGTAAACCCTCATGCCTGTGCTTCCTTCCAGGTCACTCTTTTAGGCAGGCTGTCATAGTTGCTTTAGTCCTGCCGGTTAGGTGTAGGGCAATAACTCTTCTCCATCTTCTCTTTTTCGAGCTGATACCGAGCCGACTACACCGTGTGAACCCGCACCTGGACTCCTGGATATAACTACATGAAACCAACTGGGACTTTATAACTATATGAACTCTAATGAATGTCAATGTAAATGCAGTTTCATGCTCCTTGGTCGCCCAGAGGAGGATGGGGTCCCCTTCTGAGTCTAGGTTCCACTCAAGGTTTCTTCCTGCTAGAGGGAGTTTCCTTGCCACTGTCGCCTCAGGCTTGCTTGGTGGGGTTCTGGCCGGTTAAATGTAAAGTGCTTTGTGACAATGCATGTCGTTAAAAGCGCTATATAAATAAAATTGAATTGAATTGAAGTGCTTCCTCAGATTCATTTTTAAATGTTCTCCAGCTAATTTCCACTATGGCCACGAGTTCTAGTATTTTAAATTAATATTGAAATGGTCATTTGGCTGAACAGCATCCCGACCTGTTAGAATCTTATATACCTGGATCATGTCCCCCCATAGTCTCCTTTGCTTGAGGCTAAACAGATTCAGCTCAGCGAACCTCTCCTCATAAGACATTCCTCTAAGTGCAGGAATCATTCTAGTCATCCTACGTTGCACCTTTTCCAAGGCAGCAATGTCCTTCTGAAGGTATGGTGACCAAACCTGCACACAGTATTCTAGGTGGGATCTTACCAAGGAATTATATAATCGTAGCATCACTTCTCTTGACTTACATCTCTAGGTGTGTGGAGTTTAATCCAACATCCTTTTGCCTTTTTTTAATGCTTCCCCACACTGGCAAGAGTGGGACATGGAAGTATCAACATACACACCGAGATCTTTCTCGTAATCAGCTACCTTTATTTCAGTGGAACCCATAAAATATCTGTACTTTACTATATTTACTATATTTCTGCTCCCTGCATGGATTACCTTATATTTATCTATGTTAAATTTCATCTGCCACGTATGAGCCCAGTCGCTAATTAAATCCAGATCCTGTTGTAGCCTCTCTGGACATGAGACATGATCTAACATCAATCAGAAGATACCACACCAGCAGATAATGATTTCTGGAATAGTAAAGTTAAAGGTTGGCTAATAATACCCCTCATCTCTTTTAAAACTATAGATAAGATGCCATCAGGGCCTTGCGATTTATTTATTTTGAGCTTAGCTAGGCTTTGTACCACATCAGCCTCAGTTATACATATATTGGTCATAGACATCGTTGTATTTGTACTAAATGGTGGTAAGCTATTCTACTGTGAACAGCCATTGTAAAATAATCATTAAACTCATTTATATCAATTTCATTTTCAATTATAAGGCCCTTACTATCCTGCAAATGAGTGATTTTCAGCTTTTAGAGCTCTTTCGGAGTTAAAATATTGGAAGAAACTTTTAACGTCATCCTTATAACTGTTATTAACTAAACCTGTAGACTTAGATACTCCTGCTTTATTTTGAAATCATTAGTTAATTTCCATTTGTGGAAGAAAGCCCTTTTGCTCCTGACTTTATTCTTAATTTTCGTAGTAAACCACCTGTGACATCGCGTGCTGGACGAACAGGCAGGAAGCGAGGAATCAAGGATCCGGGAAACGGAGAGTCGGGAATGAGGGTTTATTGATGAAAACAGGTACCAACAGCGAGAGATTTCAATGACAGGACTGGGGAAACAGACTTGAATGTGGACTAAATACACAGGACTACTCAAACTGACAGAAAACAGCTGGTTACAATCGGGGCAGCACACATGGTTAATGAGGGGGCGTGGCACACACGAGGATCGTACAAGCAGGTCATGACACCAGCTTGGTTGCAGTTTCCTAGATTTAGTTTTTCTGGAAACGGGTATGAAGTTCTTTTGCACTTGCAACAATGTGCTTTTAAAAAATTCCCATGCCTCTTCCACAGTATTGCTATTTAACTCCATCCGATTTACAGTTTCTAGTTTCAGTCTCATACCATTGAATTACCCTTCCTAACATTGTATACTTTTGTTTTGGACTTGGTTGAAGACTCAGGCAGCAGGAGTTGCCCCAACGTTGGTATGTCCTTATCCATAAGGGGGAGTAAACGTTCTGGTTTCCCGACCTTATAGATGAAGGAGTTGGGGGATGTTGCCAGTGACCTGCCGGATTCCAGGCAGAACAGGCCTCGCTATGCCACAGCCCTTCAGAGACTGGGCCTTCCGTGCAGAACCTCTGCATCCAAATTAGACCAGTTGTTTAACAAAACCCTAAAATGGGGTTATTTTTGACATGGAACGGGACTTTGATTCAACAACCCATTACTTAGTTGCGGCAAGTACCCAATATCAAGTATAGCTGCAAAGAATCTGCCAGAGATTTTCAGAGAAGTTCCCCAGATGCATGGACTGGACTAAGGTGCGTCAGATTAAACAGGAGCCTGGTAAATTCTGTGAGCCCCACGCCAAGTGACTGATGGAAACATACTCCAGCTACAGTGAGATGGACCCTCCAGCGGACCGAGAGTGGGATTCCCTCTGGGAGCGACAACTCGTGCAGTTGCTGGTGGATGAGCTGCAAACAGACATCAAGAAGGACTTCCAACCTCACAATCATTTACCAAACCACTTCAGGTAACTTGTAAAGATGTAGGTATTGGAGTATTCACACATTCATTTGCAGTGTCCACCTCCTGTCCGGTAAATTTGGCAGGACAAAATTTGAATAACCTATAGGCCAGACTCATGAATGCGGGCTGAACGAGTAAAGGTAGAACAGGTGGCCAATCCTGTTATACAGTCCTAGTAGATTGAGAACCACCTGATTGCAACTGTAGTTGGAATCAAGGGCTGAGCAGCATGGTGGCCTGGGGGACAATTATGAAAACACAGACCCACTGATATCCTTAAAACCCACAATCAAAAGAGGAGTCAGGATGGCCAGTGACATGTGCTGGCTAAATGGGGACAACAAAGAGAGAACAGAACAAGGCAGGGAGGGATTCTGACACAGGTGCCATGCTACTTTGTTTAAATATGCTGTAATGTTTTAGTGCAAGCCTTAGACAATGGAATCTCTGAATGACGCCGCAGTCTGGCTCTTTCTGAAGGTCCTATACTGTAACCGTCCTGAGAAGTTGTTTGCATGCACTTGCTGCCTTGACACTTGTTGATGTGCGTGTGCCCTGCTCGAGCAGTAAAGGGGAGATCACATGCAGAGCTGATTTTCTGTAGTTCCTTAGAATAAAAATAGAATATTCTCTTCAAATAGGAACACATGCTGCGTTTGATTATTTCACTCCAACTCGGACAAAAACGTCACGAAAAACATCACTTCCCATTAGAAACGCCTCTTTTATGACGTTAATGTCTGACAGAATCTTCTTGTCCGAGTTGCCCCTGTGACGTAATTTCAACATGGCGGCTTACACACTCAACATTAATTCTATTTTACAAATCCTTAAAAATGTTTATTTTGTTAAATTTATTATTATCCCATCCATCCATTTTCCAAACTGCTTATCCTACTGGGTCACGGGGGGTCCGGAGCCTATCCCGGAAGCAATGGGCACGAGGCTGGGAACAACCCAGGATGGGGGGCCAGCCCATCGCAGGGCACACTCACACACACCATGCACTCTCACATGCATTCCTACGGGCAATTTAGCAAGTCCAATTAGCCTCAGCATGTTTTTGGACTGTGGGGGGGAACCGGAGTACCCGGAGGAAACCCCACGACGACATGGGGAGAACATGCAAACTCCACACACATGTGACCCAGGCGGAGATTTGAACCTGGGTCCCAGAGGTGTGAGGCAACAGTGCTAACCAGTGCACGACCATACCGCCCATTTATTATTATTATTATTTATAATTATTAGTAATTATTAATGTAATTGCACGTGTTCGATTTAGAGAATACCATATTGTGACCGTAAACAGTATCCTAACATGCAATATCAGATTTTTACCAGACTTGTTAGTGTTTTTGGTTTGTTTGTAGTTTGTTTGCCTCTCGAAAAAAGAATATCGCTATGAATGTACTAAAATACTTTATAAAGCTTTTAATGTGGTTTGACTAGTTCCTGTTTCTTGTTTATTTGTCTGAAATAATAATCTTACTCCATAACTGCTAAAATATAAAGCAACAACACAGCAGCGTATTCATGGAGGCAGCCATGTTTGTTCCGAGTTGTGCTAGCTTGAACGGGAGATTGTTGGATGTGATGTCACCCAATTTGGAATTTCCAAGTTCCGAGAGAAAAACGAACGCACCACAAGACTCTGGCTGGAAATTTCTACAATAGAGCCATTTAGTTATTTCTAGAAAAATATTTAGAGCCAATGACCTGATGTCATTGTAACACAGGTCACTGTCCGTGGTGCTGAATTCTCTACTTGATGGGCTGGTGCTGAATGAATATGACAGCTGGCCAACATGTCTGTGTGCTTCCACTGACTGGCACCCAGACATATAATGACTTTTAACAATGAGGAGGGAAACGTCCAGACAGGAAATTAGTCAACAGTAATTAGTAATCACATATAGTTCTCATTTATCATGATGTAAAATTCAAAAACCTTTTTTTTATTATTAAGGGATAAATGTAATTGAGTTTTAATGTATCCTTTCCGCTCTTAAAATCGCAAATTATTTCTGACTATTAATCTGCACATTTTAATAATTTCATTAATATTACCTAATTGGTTTGTCTTTTTTATTAAATTTTAAAACTAGCTGTACAATTGTTGATGTTGTTGCTGTTCTGAATGTCATTGGCCTGTTGCCTTACGTCTGTCTAAACATGAGTGAGGGGATGGATGCACTATTCTATGGGGGCCTCTGTAGAGAATAAATGATCCTAATTTTATATTGAGAGAGATGGTTAATTCCTTTTTAATCCATACTGCGTTCAGAGCCCCTGTTCTGCCGTTGATCACTGCTGCATATCATCCCCAAACCAATGGCCTGGATGAGAAAACGAATGATGACATAAAATGGTAAGTCTGTTTTTGAGGTTGTTTTAGAACTGTGTGAGACAGGCTCTATTCTTTTAACATTACATCAGGAATTACTGATATTATTGACAATCAATCCCTTAATATACAGTATCTCACAAAAGTGAGTACACCCCACACATTTTTGTAAATATTTTATTATATCTTTTCAAGGGACAACGTTAAAGATATGAAACTCTGATAGAATGTAAAGTAATCAGTGTACAGCTTGTATAATGGTGTAAATTTGATGTCCCCTCAAAATAACTCAACACACAGCCATTAATGTCTGAACTGCTGGCAACAAAAGTGAGATTAAAAATGATTTGTGGCAAGATCGGATCATGTGTGTTGAAGAGTTTCTTATGACTGACAAGTAGTTATTTAAAAACATATCTTGAAACAGCAAATTACATTGTTCTTAATGCTTTTAGAAAATGACTCTTTATAATGATCTGTGAATAATAATAATTTGCTATGAATGTTTTTCCACTTCAGCTTTCCACAATTATTCTTCCCGATGAGAAAAGCTACGGCACGTTTTTTGATGAAAAAAATAAAGTAGTTGAGACAATAAGCAACAACAGCTGAAAACATCTCCTAGTAACAGGAAAAACAGAAGCAGGCATGTGGTAAACGAATACAAAAGAGGTACCAAAACACAGTTTATCATGTTGGAGATGAGGCGCTTCTGTTCAACATGAGGAAGCGGGGACGGAAAGGAGGAAGAACGGAACCGGATTTTACCGGACCTTATGTCATCCAGGCAATATGTGGCAAGCTGGTTACACTGTCTAATTCTGAAGGGGCAACTTTAAAGAACAAATACAATGTAAACCACATACAGAAGGAGCCAAACTGATGTCCCAAGTCAGGAATCACACAAGGTGCCAGAAGAGTATAAGACCAGTAAACCTCCCTCTAGCGCAGAGCTTCTGACAATCGAGAAGGATGCTGACAGTTGAAAAAAAACTCATGTCTGTGTGTTATGAAAGAATATCAATAAATGTTTCCGAAAGGGGATGACTCATTTGGTAATTATTTACGGCTTATGTTATGGCTGCCAATTTACAGTCTTTACTGAAGTCTGACTTCTTTTGAGTCACCTTTAATATAGATTGGACACTCTCTATGCAATGTGCAATACTTACATAGATGGTAAATGTTTACCTGCTTGCACAGATGGATGATTAGGTAATTAGTGTAAGTGTGTGTGTGTGTTCAATCGCATGTATGTCCAAGGTCCATAGTAAATAATATACACTGATCAAGAGATGCCCGAAAGTGGATAAAAGAGGACATTAGTGGGTGCATCACTTAGTGTAACGCGTGCAGGAAAATGAGCAGGACTGCAAGCCATATAATGACCCTTGTCTAGCTCTTAATACAGTATGCATACAGTGATGTATCTACAATGGACAGCTACTATGAGCAGATAGCACAGTACAGGTGCTTATAAGATCTGTATGCTGTTTCCATCCATCCATCCATTGTCCAAACCGCTTATCCTACTGGGTCGTGGGGGGTCTGGAGCCTATCCCGGAAGGCAATGGGCACGAGGCAGGGAACAACCCAGGATGGGGAGCCAGCCCATCACAGGGCACACTCACACACTATTCACTCATACATGCATACCTACGGGCAATTTAGTAACTCCAGTTAGCCTCAGCATCCATCCATCCATCCATTGTCCAAACCGCTTATCCTACTGGGTCACAGGGGGTCCGGAGTCTATCCCGGAATCAATGGGCACGAGCAGGGAAGAACCCAGGATGGGGGGCCAGCCCATCACAGCTCACACTCACACACCATTCACTCACACATGCACACCTACGGGCAATTCAGCAACTCCAATTAGCCTCAGCATGTTTTTGGACTGTGGGGGGAAACCGGAGTACCCGGAGGAAACCCCACGACGACACGGGGAGAACATGCAAACTCCACACCCATGTGACCCAGGCAGAGACTCGAACCCGGGTCCAGAGGTGTGAGGCAACAGTGCTAACCACTGCACCACCATGCCGCCCCCTGTATGCTATTTCATTCTATAAAAAGAAACTTACTGTACTGTACAATAAAGTATTTCACCACTGCTTCTTCCTCAGCTCCCACTGTTTGCTAGCACATGCATCTTTTGATTTCTTAGTGCAATCTGTGCTTTATTTTTTTTTTGTGAAATGTAAGTGCAGTATCTGTTTATTAAGTGCTGTGGTTTAATATGTACATTATTATTTCAGTACTGTGTATACTGTCCTTAATGTCTTGCCTCTCTCGTATAACTTGAGATACGCCCAAATTGACTTGCAACAAGTGGTCCTGGTTCCAAATGCGGAAGGCGATGGATACCTGTATTTTATATGCTGTAGTGTGCTGGGTGTCAGACATTGCAATGCACCTTGCTTTGATCTTGACCTGTTAGATCAGAGGGAGGTAATCTTATCCAGAAAGGGCCACTGTGTATGATGGTTTTCACTGCAACTCTCTGAACAGCGAACCTAACAGTTATCCCAATACCTTGATCTTGCTAGCATATTTAAATGTGTACCTATTCAGGAATAGAGTGGTGAAGGCATTCAGAGGAGGACTGATGATTATCAGAGGGAACAAAGGGGCTGGGTACTTGTCAGTATCCAGTAGAACCACCAGACTCCTACACTGAATGGTTCTGGATGTGGCACAGACGTTAATCCCTCTGTATTAGGGGATCCGTCTCCAGTTTGTACTCTTCTAGTTAATAGGTAGATTATCAGGCAGTTTTTCACCCTAGTCCAGTACTCATTGACAGCCTAATACACCGTGTTTCAGTTTGTCTTGATAGTCAATACATGTCACAGGATGTACATTACTCTGATGGGCAGGCCCTCTTACATATGATGGAAATTGCAATACCTACTTTTGGCCACGAGATGGCAGCAAGAAAATAGAAAAATTATTTTCCCACGGTCTACTAGCAGCTTTTAGATGTTAATTCTTCATAAAAATAATTTGACTTGATCCAATGTATTTTTAATACAAACAATTACCACACAAAGCTGCTAGTTTCCTCCGGTTTCCCCCCACAGTCCAAAAACATGCTGAGGCTAATTGGAGTAGCTAAATTTACCGTAGGTGTGCATGTGTGAGTGAATGGTGTGTGAGTGTGAGCTGTGATGGGCTGGCCCCCCATCCTGGGTTCTTCCCTGCCTCGTGCCCATTGATTCCGGGATAGACTCCGGACCCCCTGTGACCCAGTAGGATAAGCGGTTTGGACAATGGATGGATGGAAATAGCATACAGATTAAGCACCTGTACTGTGCTATCTGCTTATAGTAGCTGTCCATTGTAGATACATCACTGTATGCATACTGTATTAAGAGCTAGATAAGGACAGTGGGTCATTATATGGCTTGCAGTCCTGCTCATTTTCCTGCACCCGTTACACTAAGTGATACACCCACTAATGTCCTCTTTCATCCACTTTCAGGCATCTCTTGATCAGTGTATATTACTTACTATGGACCTTGGACATACATGCGATTGGACACACACACACACACACACACACTTACACTAATTACCTAATCAACCATCTGTGCAAGCAAGTAAACATGTACCATCTATATAAGTATTGTACATAGCATAGAGAGTGTCCAATCTATATTAAAGGTGACTCGAAAGAAGTCAGACTTTAGTAAAGACTGTAAATTTCTCAGCCATAACATAAGCCGTAAATAATTACCAAATGAGTCATCCCCTTTCGGAAACATTTATTGATATTCTTTCATAACACACAGACATGAGTTTTTTTTCAACTGTCAGCATCCGATCCAAACGGGATTCCCATTTCCTTTCTGTGGGATCCAACAGAACACGGGCTGACCATCAGTCAACATGTCTTCAACCATGCAGGACAGGACCCAGTCCAGGCCAAACCTCACGGTGCTGGTGTTAATAAAAAAAATGTAAGGAACATGCAGCTGCAGCTCACACACAAACACAGTCCACAGCATCCAGAAAAAGGTCAGGCCTTTTTCTTCTTTAGCTGACTCCGCCCAGACCTCGCCCCCTTTCTGGGCGCCTCGCACTATGCCTTTGAACTGGCCCTGCAGCTTGGCCCGTTTTCTGTTTCCCAATGCAAGTCATAAGATTCACCCGTAAATGATATTTTGAATCGGAACGATATTTATTACTATTGTTTAGATTAAATATATAACGGTTTAATGATTGAATATAACTTGATATTGTTGTTTGTGTTGTTTAGTTTGAGGTTCTAGTTTCTGTCTTTATCCGCTTTCGTTTCAGTAGGCAGCTGGTTCATCCAGGCTCAGGGTCTCTCTGCTCTTCATCAAACCCACACCCCCAGTTTGGGAGCACCCTCTCCCTCTCCTCCCCCCACGGCTGTGACTGTTACTCCTCCTTGAGGAGTAACTGCTCCGCCCCCTATCCCAGCCCCTATACCCACAGGAGTGCATCACCCAGTGAGCCGCCGCCCTGCCTGTCCCCTCACACAAGCACACACTGAAATCATGGTCCTAAGCTCTCTGTGTGGGTCACCACGATAGTACAGCACACCGACGATTACCCTCTGACTGAATCAGAATCAGCTTTATTTGGCCAAGTATGTTCACACATATTGGGAATAGTTAGACATTTAATCAAAATAATTAAGACAAGACATAAACATACAGTTCTGTTGATATGCGACGCATATAACCTCTGCATTCACAGCACTGCTTCAGTTATCGAAGAGCAAATTTCCAAAACTCACTCAGTCCGATAACCTAAAGTAATAAGTCATAATCCTCTTCATACGTTGCAGTAATGGGAATGAAATCTCACTCAGTGTTTATGTAATGGAGCAATGGAATTTCGTGAAATTTCCAAAAGTCCACAGAAATATTTAGAAAAACATTCCTGCAGACTGAGTTTTTGATATTTGCTTTTCAATTAACACAATTTTCTTCAGTCTGAGGTTTAACAGAATTCAGCCATATGCTGTTCAAAAAAAACTACACAGAACAAAAACAGAATGGACTTTACATCTGTCTGAAAGGAAAGTTGACACAGGCTGCAGCAGTGAACAAATCAATCAATGTATTAAAGTTAGGCATTAAGTAACTGGAGGCAGTATATACATAACATGATAACATGCCTTTTCTGTATTGACCATATTAAGGACGCTGTAACACTGCCCACCACATACCTGCTTCATTTATTGTTTTATACTTGCAGCTGCTTATTCAGACAGCTCGTCTACCTGTCTGTCCATGTTGCCCTCCCATGACAACTGGTCCAGCCTACAGGTGCCGTCCCATTCCGGCATGTTACCCATGAGTCATAGCGGCACCTCCGGGAGCAGCTCCAGGTGAGCCCGTGCCTCCCCTCCCCCACCTGTCCCCATGCTGAGTCTCGGGCCCCCGTCTTCCCTCTTGTTCTCGCCTATACCCACATCCTGGCCTGTGTCTGCATCGTCTCACCTCGTTAACAGGACTTTCGCCTTCTTCTGTCCTGATCCATTCAGGCCCATCATTCTGGGACATGCTTTGATTTATTTCGCCATAGTTACTCTTTGTTTTCCTTTGTACTTTGCACTCTACAAGTAAAATGAATAAAAAATAGGCATTATTTTGATATTGTTTTAGTACAGTGACACTAGTATATTTGTTGTTGTTTCCAGGCAACACTGCATGCTGATTTAACGTCTTTCCTTAATCTCCACCCCATTGCTCACACACAGCCAGTATCCCAGTTTGTGGTCAATGAGCTCCTCCTCACTCACCCCAGTCTCCTAGTCCAGTGGAATGTCCAACAGCTTGGGCTCTCAGTTCCTGCGT
>NW_026043000.1:0-66511 GCF_023856365.1 Brienomyrus brachyistius | reverse complement strand
CTAATATGCTAATACGCTAACACGCTATGCTAATATGCTAATATGCTAATATGCTAATATGCTAATATGCTAATATGCTATGCTAATATGCTAATATGCTAATATGCTAATATGCTAATATGCTATGCTAATATGCTAATATGCTAATATGCTAATATGCTAATATGCTATGCTAATATGCTAATATGCTAATATGCTAATACGCTAATATACTAATATGCTAATATGCTAATATGCTAATATGCTATGCTAATATGCTAATATGCTATGCTAATATGCTAATATGCTAATATGCTATGCTAATATGCTAATATACTAATATGCTAATATGCTAATACGCTAACACGCTATGCTAATATGCTATGCTAATATGCTAATATGCTAATATGCTATGCTAATATGCTAATATGCTAATACACTAACACGCTATGCTAATATGCTAATATGCTAATATGTTAATATGCTAATATGCTAATATGCTATGCTAATATGCTAATATGCTAATATGCTAATATGCTAATATGCTATGCTAATATGCTAATATGCTAATATGCTAATATGCTAATATGCTAATATGCTAATATGCTATGCTAATATGCTAATATGCTAATATGCTAATATGCTAATATGCTATGCTAATATGCTAATATGCTAATACGCTAACACGCTATGCTAATATGCTAATACGCTAATACGCTAACACGCTATGCTAATATGCTAATATGCTAATATGCTAATATGCTATGCTAATATGCTAATATGTTAATATGCTATGCTAATATGCTAATATGCTAATATGTTAATATGCTAATATGCTAATATGCTAATGTGCTATGCTAATATGTTAATATGCTAATATGCTAATATGCTAATATGCTAATATGCTATGCTAATATGCTAATATGCTAATATGCTAATATGCTAACACGCTATGCTAATATGCTAATATGCTAATATGCTAATATGTTAATATGTTAATATGCTAATATGCTAATATGCTAATATGCTAATATGCTAATATGCTAATACGCTAACATGCTATGCTAATATACTAATATGCTAATATGCTAATATGCTAATATGCTAATATGCTATGCTAATATGCTAATATGCTAATATGCTAATATGCTATGCTAATATGCTAATATGCTATACTAATATGCTAATATGCTAATATGCTAATATGCTAATATGCTATGCTAATATGCTAATATGCTAATACACTAACACGCTATGCTAATATGCTAATATGCTAATATGCTAATATGCTAATATGCTAATATGGTAATATGTTATGCTAATATGCTAATATGCTAATATGCTAATATGCTATGCTAATATGCTAATATGCTAATATGCTAATATGCTAATATGATAATATGCTAATATGCTATGCTATGCTAATATGCTAATATGCTAATATGCTAATATGCTAATACGCTAACATGCTATGCTAATATGCTAATATGCTAATATGCTAATATGCTAATACGCTAATATGCTAATATGCTAATATGCTAATATGCTATGCTAATATGCTAATATGCTAATATGCTAATATGCTATGCTAATATGCTAATATGCTAATATGCTAATATGCTAATACGCTAACATGCTATGCTAATATGCTAATATGCTAATATGCTAATATGCTAATACGCTAATATGCTAATATGCTAATATGCTAATATGCTAATATGCTATGCTAATATGCTAATATGCTAATATGCTAATATGCTATGCTAATATGCTAATATGCTAATACGCTAACACGCTATGCTAATATGCTAATATGCTAATATGCTAATATGTTAATATGCTATGCTAATATGCTAATATACTAATAAGCTAATTTGCTAATATGCTAATATGCTAATATGCTAATATGCTATGCTAATATGCTAATATGCTAATATGCTAATATGCTAATATGCTAATACGCTAACATGCTATGCTAATATGCTAATATGCTAATATGCTAATATGCTAATATGCTATGCTAATATGCTAATATGCTAATATGCTAATATACTAATATGCTATGCTAATATTCTAATATGCTAATATGCTAATATGCTAATATGCTATGCTAATATGCTAATATGCTAATATGCTAATATGCTAATATGCTAATATGCTATGCTAATATGCTAATATGCTAATATGCTAATATGCTAATATGCTAATATGCTAATATGCCATGCTAATATGCTAATATGCTAATATGCTAATATGCTAATATGCTATGCTAATATGCTAATATGCTAATATGCTAATATGCTAATATGCTATGCTAATATGCTAATATGCTAATATGCTAATATGCTAATATGCTATGCTAATATGCTAATATGCTAATATGCTATGCTAATATGCTAATATGCTAATATGCTAATATGCTAATATGCTAATACGCTAATATGCTATGCTAATATGCTAATATGCTAATATGCTAATATGCTAATATGCTAATATGCTATGCTAATATGCTAATATGCTAATATGCTAATATGCTAATATGCTAATACGCTAATACGCTAATACGCTATATGCTAATATGCTAATATGCTATGCTAATATGCTAATATGCTAATATGCTAATATGCTAATATGCTATGCTAATATGCTAATATGCTAATATGCTAATATGCTAATATGCTATGCTAATATGCTAATATGCTAATATGCTATGCTAATATGCTAATATGCTAATATGCTAATATGCTAATATGCTAATATGCTATGCTAATATGCTAATATGCTAATATGCTAATATGCTAATATGCTAATATGTTAATATGCTAATATGCTATGCTAATATGCTAATATGCTAATATGCTAATATGCTAATATGCTAATATGCTATGCTTATATGCTAATATGCTAATACACTAACACGCTATGCTAATATGCTAATATGCTAATATGCTAATATGCTAATATGCTATGCTAATATGCTAATATGCTAATATGCTAATATGCTAATATGCTATGCTAATATGCTAATATGCTAATATGCTAATATGCTAATATGCTAATACGCTAATATGCTAATATGCTAATATGCTATGCTAATATGCTATGCTAATATGCTAATATGCTAATATGCTAATATGCTATGCTAATACGCTAATATGCTAATATGCTAATATGCTAATATGCTATGCTAATATGCTATGCTAATATGCTAATATGCTAATATGCTAATATACTAATATGCTAATATGCTAATATGCTAATATGCTAATTTGCTAATATGCTATGCTAATATGCTAATATGTTAATATGCTAATATACTAATATGCTAATATGCTAATATGCTAATATGCTAATATGCTAATATACTAATATGCTAATACGCTAACATGCTATGCTAATATGCTAATATGCTAATATGCTAATATGCTAATATGCTATGCTAATATGCTAATATGCTAATATGCTAATATGCTATGCTAATATGCTAATATGCTAATATGCTAATATGCTAATATGCTATGCTAATATGCTAATATGCTAATATGCTAATATGCTAATATGCTAATATGCTAATATGCTATGCTAATATGCTAATATGCTAATATGCTAATATGCTATGCTAATATGCTAATATGCTAATATGCTAATATGTTAATATGCTAATATGCTATGCTAATATGCTAATATGCTAATACACTAACACGCTATGCTAATATGCTAATATGCTAATATGCTAATATGCTATGCTAATATGCTAATATGCTAATATGCTATGCTAATATGCTAATATGCTAATATGCTAATATGCTAATATGCTAATATGCTATGCTAATATGCTAATATGCTAATATGCTAATATTCTATGCTAATATGCTAATATGCTAATACGCTAATACGCTATGCTAATATGCTAATACGCTAATACGCTAACATGCTATGCTAATATGCTAATATGCTAATATGCTAATATGCTATGCTAATATGCTAATATGCTAATATGCTAATATGCTATATGCTATGCTAATATGCTAATATGCTAATATGCTAATATACTAATATGCTATGCTAATATACTAATATGCTAATACACTAACACGCTATGCTAATATGCTAATATGCTAATATGCTAATATGCTATGCTATGCTAATATGCTAATATGCTAATATGCTAATATGCTAATATGCTAATATGCTAATATGCTATGCTAATATGCTAATATGCTAATATGCTAATATGCTAATATGCTAATACGCTAATATGCTAACACGCTATGCTAATATGCTAATATGCTAATATGCTAATATGTTAATATGTTAATATGCTAATATGCTAATATGCTAATATGCTAATATGCTAATACGCTAACATGCTATGCTAATATACTAATATGCTAATATGCTAATATGCTAATATGCTAATATGCTATGCTAATATGCTAATATGCTAATATGCTAATATGCTATGCTAATATGCTAATATGCTATACTAATATGCTAATATGCTAATATGCTAATATGCTAATATGCTAATATGCTATGCTAATATGCTAATATGCTAATACACTAACACGCTATGCTAATATGCTAATATGCTAATATGCTAATATGCTAATATGCTAATATGGTAATATGTTATGCTAATATGCTAATATGCTAATATGCTAATATGCTAATATGCTATGCTAATATGCTAATATGCTAATATGCTAATATGCTAATATGATAATATGCTAATATGCTATGCTATGCTAATATGCTAATATGCTAATATGCTAATATGCTAATACGCTAACATGCTATGCTAATATGCTAATATGCTAATATGCTAATATGCTAATACGCTAATACGCTAATATGCTAATATGCTAATATGCTAATATGCTATGCTAATATGCTAATATGCTAATATGCTAATATGCTAATATGCTATGCTAATATGCTAATATGCTAATATGCTAATATGCTAATACGCTAACATGCTATGCTAATATGCTAATATGCTAATATGCTAATATGCTAATATGCTAATACGCTAATATGCTAATATGCTAATATGCTAATATGCTAATATGCTATGCTAATATGCTAATATGCTAATATGCTAATATGCTATGCTAATATGCTAATATGCTAATACGCTAACACGCTATGCTAATATGCTAATATGCTAATATGCTAATATGTTAATATGCTATGCTATTATGCTAATATACTATAAGCTAATTTGCTAATATGCTAATATGCTAATATGCTAATATGCTATGCTAATATGCTAATATGCTAATATGCTAATATGCTAATATGCTAATATGCTAATACGCTAACATGCTATGCTAATATGCTAATATGCTAATATGCTAATATGCTAATATGCTAATATGCTATGCTAATATGCTAATATGCTAATATGCTAATATACTAATATGCTATGCTAATATTCTAATATGCTAATATGCTAATATGCTAATATGCTATGTTAATATGCTAATATGCTAATATGCTAATATGCTAATATGCTAATATGCTAATATGCTATGCTAATATGCTAATATGCTAATATGCTAATATGCTAATATGCTAATATGCTATGCTAATATGCTAATATGCTAATATGCTAATATGCTAATATGCTATGCTAATATGCTAATATGCTAATATGCTAATATGCTATGCTAATATGCTAATATGCTAATATGCTAATATGCTAATATGCTAATACGCTAATATGCTATGCTAATATGCTAATATGCTAATATGCTAATATGCTAATATGCTAATATGCTATGCTAATATGCTAATATGCTAATATGCTAATATGCTAATATGCTAATACGCTAATACGCTAATACGCTAATATGCTAATATGCTAATATGCTATGCTAATATGCTAATATGCTAATATGCTAATATGCTATGCTAATATGCTAATATGCTAATATGCTAATATGCTAATATGCTATGCTAATATGCTATGCTAATATGCTAATATGCTAATATGCTATGCTAATATGCTAATATGCTAATATGCTAATATGCTAATATGCTATGCTAATATGCTAATATGCTAATATGCTAATATGCTAATATGCTAATATGTTAATATGCTAATATGCTATGCTAATATGCTAATATGCTAATATGCTAATATGCCTAATATGCTATGCTAATATGCTAATATGCTAATACACTAACACGCTATGCTAATATGCTAATATGCTAATATGCTAATATGCTAATATGCTAATATGCTAATATGCTAATATGCTATGCTAATATGCTAATATGCTAATATGTTAATATGCTAATATGCTATGCTAATATGCTAATATGCTAATATGCTAATATGCTAATATGCTAATACGCTAATATGCTAATATGCTAATATGCTATGCTAATATGCTAATATGCTAATATGCTAATATGCTATGCTAATACGCTAATATGCTAATATGCTAATATGCTAATATGCTATGCTAATATGCTATGCTAATATGCTAATATGCTAATATGCTAATATACTAATATGCTAATATGCTAATATGCTAATATGCTAATTTGCTAATATGCTATGCTAATATGCTAATATGTTAATATGCTATATACTAATATGCTAATATGCTAATATGCTAATATGCTAATATGCTAATATGCTAATATGCTAATATGCTAATATACTAATATGCTAATATGCTAACATGCTATGCTAATATGCTAATATGCTAATATGCTAATATGCTAATATGCTATGCTAATATGCTAATATGCTAATATGCTAATATGCTAATATGCTAATATGCTAATATGCTAATATGCTATACTAATATGCTAATATGCTAATATGCTAATATGCTAATATGCTATGCTAATATGCTAATATGCTAATATGCTAATATGCTAATATGTTAATATGCTAATATGTTAATATGCTAATATGCTAATATGCTAATATGCTATGCTAATATGCTAATATGCTAATATGCTAATATGTTAATATGCTAATATGCTATGCTAATATGCTAATATGCTAATACACTAACACGCTATGCTAATATGCTAATATGCTAATATGCTAATATGCTATGCTAATATGCTAATATGCTAATATGCTATGCTAATATGCTAATATGCTAATATGCTAATATGCTAATATGCTAATATGCTAATATGCTATGCTAATATGCTAATATGCTAATATGCTAATATTCTATGCTAATATGCTAATATGCTAATACGCTAATACGCTATGCTAATATGCTAATACGCTAATACGCTAACATGCTATGCTAATATGCTAATATGCTAATTATGCTAATATGCTATGCTAATATGCTAATATGCTAATATGCTAATATGCTAATATGCTATGCTAATATGCTAATATGCTAATATGCTAATATGCTAATATGTTAATATGCTAATATGCTATACTAATATGCTAATATGTTAATATGCTAATATGCTAATATGCTAATATGCTAATATGCTATGCTAATATGCTAATATGCTAATACACTAACACGCTATGCTAATATGCTAATATGCTAATATGCTAATATGCTAATATGCTATGCTAATATGCTAATATGCTAATATGCTAATATGCTAATATGCTATGCTAATATGCTAATATGTTAATATGCTAATATGCTAATATGCTATGCTAATATGCTAATATGCTAATATGCTAATATGCTAATATGCTATATGCGCTAACATGCTATGCTAATATGCTAATATGCTAATATGCTAATATGCTAATATGCTAATATGCTAATATGCTAATATGCTAATATGCTAATATGCTAATATACTAATATGCTATGCTAATATTCTAATATGCTAATATGCTAATATGCTAATATGCTAATATGCTAATATGCTAATATGCTAATATGCTAATATGCTAATATGCTAATATGCTATGCTAATATGGTAATATGCTAATATGCTAATATGCTAATATGCTAATATGCTATGCTAATATGCTAATATGCTAATATGCTAATATGCTATGCTAATATGCTAATATGCTAATATGCTAATATGCTAATATGCTATGCTAATATGCTAATATGCTAATATGCTAATATGCTATGCTAATATGCTATGCTAATATGCTAATATGCTAATATGCTAATATACTAATATGCTAATACGCTAATATGCTATGCTAATATGCTAATATGCTAATATGCTAATATGCTAATATGCTAATATGCTAATATGCTAATATGCTATGCTAATATGCTAATATGCTAATATGCTAATATGCTAATATGCTAATATGCTAATATGCTAATATGCTATGCTAATATGCTAATATGCTAATATGCTAATATGCTAATATGCTAATATGCTAATGCGCTACATGCTATGCTAATATGCTAATATGCTAATATGCTAATATGCTAATATGCTATGCTAATATGCTAATATGCTAATATGCTAATATGCTAATATACTAATATGCTATGCTAATATTCTAATATGCTAATATGCTAATATGCTAATATGCTAATATGCTAATATGCTATGCTAATATGCTAATATGCTAATATGCTAATATGCTAATATGCTATGCTAATATGCTGATATGCTAATATGCTAATATGCTAATATGCTATATGCTATGCTAATATGCTAATATGCTAATATGCTAATATGCTATGCTAATATGCTAATATGCTAATATGCTAATATGCTAATATGCTATGCTAATATGCTAATATGCTAATATGCTAATATGCTATGCTAATATGCTATGCTAATATGCTAATATGCTAATATGCTAATATACTAATATGCTAATACGCTAATATGCTATGCTAATATGCTAATATGCTAATATGCTAATATGCTAATATGCTAATATGCTAATATGCTATGCTAATATGCTAATATGCTAATATGCTAATATGCTAATATGCTAATACGCTAATATGCTAATATGCTAACACGCTATGCTAATATGCTAATATGCTAATATGCTAATATGCTAATATGCTATGCTAATATGCTAATATGCTATGCTAATATGCTAATATGCTAATATGCTAATATGCTAATATGCTAATATGCTAATACGCTAATACGCTAACACGCTATGCTAATATGCTAATACGCTAATACGCTAACACGTTATGCTAATATGCTAATATGCTAATATGCTAATATGCTAATATGCTATGCTAATATGCTAATATACAAATCTGCTAATATGCTAATATGCTATGCTAATATGCTAATATGTTAATATGCTAATATGCTAATATGCTAATATGCTATGCTAATATGCTAATATACAAATCTGCTAATATGCTAATATGCTAATATGCTATGCTAATATGCTAATATGTTAATATGCTAATATGCTAATATGCTAATATGCTAATATGCTATGCTAATATGCTAATATGCTAATATGCTAATATGCTAATATGCTAATATGCTATGCTAATATGCTAATATGCTAATACACTAACACGCTATGCTAATATGCTAATATGCTAATATGCTAATATGCTATGCTAATATGCTATGCTAATATGCTAATATGCTAATATGCTAATATGCTAATATGCTATGCTAATATGCTAATATGCTAATATGCTAATATGCTAATATGCTAATACGCTAATATGCTAACACGCTATGCTAATATGCTAATATGATAATATGCTATGTTAATATGCTAATATGCTAATATGCTAATATGCTAATATGCTATGCTAATATGCTAATATGCTATGCTAATATGCTAATATGCTAATACGCTAATACGCTATGCTAATATGCTAATATGCTATGCTAATATGCTAATATGCTAATATGCTAATATGCTAATATGCTATGCTAATATGCTAATATGCTAACATGCTATGCTAATATGCTAATATGCTAATATGCTAATATGCTATGCTAATATGCTAATATGCTAATATGCTAATATGCTAATATGCTAATATGCTAATATGCTAATATGCTATGCTAATATGCTAATATGCTAATACGCTAACACGCTATGCTAATATGCTAATATGCTAATATGCTAATATGCTAATATGCTAATATGCTAATATGCTATGCTAATATGCTAATATGCTAATATGCTAATATGCTATGCTAATATGCTAATATGCTAATATGCTAATATGCTAATATGCTAATATAATATGCTATGCTAATATGCTAATATGTTAATATGCTAATATGCTAATATGCTAATATGCTAATATGCTAATATGCTAATATGCTAATACGCTAACATGCTATGCTAATATGCTAATATGCTAATATGCTATGCTAATATGCTAATATGCTAATATGCTAATATGCTAATATGCTATGCTAATATGCTAATATGCTAATATGCTAATATGCTAATATGCTATGCTAATATGCTAATATGCTAATATGCTAATATGCTATGCTAATATGCTAATATGCTAATACACTAACACGCTATGCTAATATGCTAATATGCTAATATGCTAATATGCTAATATGCTATGCTAATATGCTAATATGCTAATATGCTAATATGCTAATATGCTAATATGCTAATATGCTAATATGCTATGCTAATATGCTAATATGCTAATACGCTAACACGCTATGCTAATATGCTAATATGCTATGCTAATATGCTAATACGCTAACACGCTATGCTAATATGCTAATATGCTAATATGCTAATATGCTAATATGCTAATATGCTATGCTAATATGCTAATATGCTAATATGCTAATATGCTAATATGCTATGCTAATATGCTAATATGCTAATATGCTAATATGCTAATATGCTATGCTAATATGCTAATATGCTAATATGCTAATATGTTAATATGCTAATACGCTAATATACTAATATGCTAATATGCTAATATGCTAATATGCTATGCTAATATGCTAATATGCTATGCTAATATGCTAATATGCTAATATGCTAATATGCTAATATGCTATGCTAATATGCTAATATACTAATATGCTAATATGCTAATACGCTAACACGCTATGCTAATATGCTATGCTAATATGCTAATATGCTAATATGCTAATATGCTATGCTAATATGCTAATATGCTAATACACTAACACGCTATGCTAATATGCTAATATGCTAATATGTTAATATGCTAATATGCTAATATGCTATGCTAATATGCTAATATGCTAATATGCTAATATGCTATGCTAATATGCTAATATGCTAATATGCTAATATGCTAATATGCTAATATGCTATGCTAATATGCTAATATGCTAATATGCTAATATGCTAATATGCTATGCTAATATGCTAATATGCTAATACGCTAACACGCTATGCTAATATGCTAATACGCTAATACGCTAACACGCTATGCTAATATGCTAATATGCTAATATGCTAATATGTTAATATGCTATGCTAATATGCTAATATGCTAATATGTTAATATGCTAATATGCTAATATGCTAATGTGCTATGCTAATATGTTAATATGCTAATATGCTAATATGCTAATATGCTATGCTAATATGCTAATATGCTAATATGCTAATATGCTAATATGCTAATATGCTAATATGCTATGCTAATATGCTAATATGCTATGCTAATATGCTAATATGCTAATATGCTAATATGCTATGTTAATATGCTAATATGCTAATATACTAATATGCTAATACGCTAACACGCTATGCTAATATGCTAATACGCTAATACGCTAACACGTTATGCTAATATGCTAATATGCTAATATGCTAATATGCTAATATGCTAATATGCTATGCTAATATGCTAATATACAAATCTGCTAATATGCTAATATGCTAATATGCTATGCTAATATGCTAATATGTTAATATGCTAATATGCTAATATGCTATGCTAATATGCTAATATGTTAATATGCTAATATGCTAATATGCTAATATGCTAATACGCTAACACGCTATGCTAATATGCTAAGCTAATATGCTAATATGCTAATATGCTAATATGCTAATATGCTAATATGCTAATATGCTATGCTAATATGCTAATATGCTAATATGCTAATATGCTAATATGCTATGCTAATACGCTAATATGCTAATATGCTAATATGCTAATATGCTAATATGCTAATATGCTATGCTAATATGCTAATATGGTAATATGCTAATATGCTAATATGCTATGCTAATATGGTAATATGCTAATATGCTAATATGCTATGCTAATATGCTAATATGCTAATATGCTAATATGCTATGCTAATATGCTATGCTAATATGCTAATATGCTAATATGCTATGCTAATATGCTAATATGCTAATATGCTAATATGCTAATATGCTAATATGCTATGCTAATATGCTAATACACTAACACGCTATGCTAATATGCTAATATGCTAATATGCTAATATGCTATGCTAATATGCTAATATGCTAATATGCTAATATGCTAATATGCTAATACGTTAATATGCTAACACGCTATGCTAATATGCTAATATGCTAATATGCTAATATGCTAATATGCTAATATGCTAATATGCTAATATGCTATGCTAATATGCTAATATGCCATGCTAATATGCTAATATGCTATGCTAATATGCTAATATGCTAATACGCTAACACGCTATGCTAATATGCTAATATGCTAATATGCTAATATGCTAATATGCTATGCTAATATGCTAATATGCTAATATGCTAATATGCTAATATGCTATGCTAATATGCTAATATGCTAATATGCTAATATGCTAATATGCTATGCTAATATGCTAATATGCTAATATGCTAATATGCTAATATGCTAATATGCTATGCTAATATGCTAATATGCTAATATGCTAATATGCTAATATGCTATGCTAATATGTTAATATGCTAATATGCTAATATGCTATGCTAATATACTAATACGCTAACACGCTAACACGCTATGCTAATATGCTAATATGCTAATATGCTAATATGCTATGCTAATATGCTAATATGCTAATATGCTAATATGCTATGCTAATATGCTAATATGCTAATATGCTAATATGCTAATATGCTATGCTAATATGCTAATACGCTAACACGCTAACACGCTATGCTAATATGCTAATATGCTAATATGCTATGCTAATATGCTAATATGCTAATATGCTAATATGCTAATATGCTATGCTAATATACTAATATGTTAATATGCTAATATGCTAATATGCTATGCTAATATGCTAATATGCTAATATGCTAATATGCTAATATGCTAATATGCTATGCTAATATGCTAATATGCTAATATGCTAATATGCTATGCTAATATATTAATATGCTAATATGCTAATATGCTAATATGCTAATATGCTATGCTAATATGCTAATATGCTAATATGCTAATATGCTATGCTAATATGCTAATATGCTAATATGCTAATATGCTAATATGCTAATATGCTATGCTAATATGCTAATATGCTAATACACTAACACGCTATGCTAATATGCTAATATGCTAATATGCTAATATGCTAATATGCTATGCTAATATGCTAATATGCTAATACGCTAACACGCTATGCTAATATGCTAATATGCTAATATGCTAATATGCTATGCTAATATGCTAATATGCTAATATGCTATGCTAATATGCTAATATGCTAATATGCTAATATGCTAATATGCTAATATGCAATGCTAATATACTAATATGCTAATATGCTATGCTAATATACTAATATGCTAATATGCTAATATGCTAATATGCTATGCTAATATGCTAATATGCTAATATGCTAATATGCTATGCTAATATGCTAATATGCTAATATGCTAATATGCTAATATGGTAATATGCTAATACGCTAATATGCTAATATGCTATGCTAATATGCTAATATGCTAATATGCTAATATGCTAATATGCTATGCTAATATGCTAATATGCTAATATGCTAATATGCTAATATGCTATGTTAATATGCTAATATGCTAATATGCTAATATGCTAATATGCTATGCTAATATGCTAATATGCTAATACACTAACACGCTATGCTAATATGCTAATATGCTAATATGCTAATATGCTAATATGCTATGCTAATATGCTAATATGCTAATATCCTAATATGCTATGCTAATATGCTAATATGCTATGCTAATATGCTAATATGCTATGCTAATATGCTATGCTAATATGCTAATATGCTAATATGCTAATATGCTATGCTATGCTAATATGCTAATATACTAATATGCTAATATGCTAATATGCTATGCTAATATGCTAATATGCTAATATGCTAATATGCTAATATGCTATGCTAATATGCTAATATGCTAATATGCTAATATGCTAATATGCTAATATGCTATGCTAATATGCTAATATGCTAATATGCTAATATGCTAATATGCTAATATGCTATGCTAATATGCTAATATGATAATATGCTAATATGCTATGCTAATATGCTAATATGCTAATATGCTAATATGCTAATATGCTATGCTAATATGCTAACATGCTAATATGCTAATATCCTAATATGCTAATACGCTAATATGCTAACACGCTATGCTAATATGCTAATATGCTAATATGCTAATATGCTAATATGCTATGCTAATATGCTAATATGCTATGCTAATATGCTAATATGCCATGCTAATATGCTAATATGCTAATATGCTAATATGCTAACACGCTATGCTAATATGCTAATATGCTAATATGCTAATATGCTAATATGCTATGCTAATATGCTAATATGCTAATATGCTATTATGCTAATATGCTAACAAGCTATGCTAATATGCTATGCTAATATGCTATGCTAATATGCTAATATGCTAATATGCTAATATGCTAATATGCTAATATGCTATGCTAATATGCTAACATGCTAATATGCTAATATGCTAATATGCTAATACGCTAATATGCTAACACGCTATGCTAATATGCTAATATGCTAATATGCTAATATGCTAATATGCTATGCTAATATGCTAATATGCTATGCTAATATGCTAATATGCCATGCTAATATGCTAATATGCTAATATGCTAATATGCTAATATGCTATGCTAATATGCTAATATGCTAATATGCTAATATGCTAATATGCTAATATGCTAATATACTATGCTAATATGCTAATATGCTAATATGTTAATATGCTAATATGCTATGCTAATATGCTAATATGCTAATATGCTAATATGCTATGCTAATATGCTAATACGCTAACACGCTATGCTAATATGCTAATATGCTAATATGCTAATATGCTATGCTAATATGCTAATATGCTAATATGCTAACATGCTATGCTAATATGCTAATATGCTAATATGCTAATATGCTAATATGCTATGCTAATATGCTAATTTGCTAATATGCTAATATGCTAATATGCTAATACGCTAACACGCTATGCTAATATGCTAATATGCTAATATGCTAATATGCTAATATGCTATGCTAACATGCTAATATGCTAATATGCTAATATGCTAATATGCTATGCTAATATGCTAATATGCTAATATGCTAATATGCTATGCTAATATGCTAATATGCTAATATGCTAATATGCTAATATGCTAATATGCTAATATGCTATGCTAATATGCTATGCTAATATGCTAATATGCTAATTTGCTAATATGCTAATATGCTAATATGCTAATATGCTATGCTAATATGCTAATATGCTAATACGCTAACACGCTATGCTAATATGCTAATATGCTAATACTCTAATAGGCTAACACGCTATGCTAATATGCTAATATGCTAATATGCTAATATGCTATGCTAATATGCTAATATGCTAATATGCTAATATGCTAATATGCTAATATGCTAATATGCTATGCTAATATGCTAATATGCCAATATGCTAATATGCTAATATGCTATGCTAATATGCTAAAATGCTGATATGCTAATATGCTATGCTAATATGCTAATATGCTAATATGCTATGCTAATATGCTAATATGCTAATATACTAATATGCTAATATGCTAATATGCTATGCTAATATGCTAATATGCTAATACACTAACACGCTATGCTAATATGCTAATATGCTAATATGCTAATATGCTAATATGCTATGCTAATATGCTAATATGCTAATATGCTAATATGCTAATATGCTAATATACTATGCTAATATGCTAATATGCTAATATGCTAATATGCTAATACGCTAATATGCTAACACGCTATGCTAACACGCTATGCTAATATGCTAATATGCTATGCTAATATGCTAATATGCTATGCTAATATGCTAATATGCTATGCTAATATGCTAATATGCTATGCTAATATGCTAATATGCTAATACGCTAACACGCTATGCTAATATGCTAATATGCTAATATGCTAATATGCTAATATGCTATGCTAATATGCTAATATGCTAATATGCTAATATGCTATGCTAATATGCTAATATGCTAATATGCTAATATGCTAATATGCTAATATGCTATGCTAATATGCTAATATGCTAATATGCTAATATGCTATACTAATATGCTAATATGCTAATATGCTAATATGCTAATATGCTAATATGCTATGCTAATATGCTAATATGCTAATACACTAACACGCTATGCTAATATGCTAATATGCTAATATGCTAATATGCTAATATGCTATGCTAATATGCTAATATGCTAATACGCTAACACGCTATGCTAATATGCTAATATGCTAATATGCTAATATGCTAATATGCTAATATGCTATGCTAATATGCTAATATGCTAATATGCTATGCTAATATGCTAATATGCTAATATGCTAATATGCTAATATGCTAATATGCTATGCTAATATACTAATATGCTAATATGCTAATATGCTAATATGCTAATATGCTATGCTAATATGCTAATATGTTAATATGCTAATATGCTAATATGCTAATATGCTATGCTAATATGCTAATATGCTAATATGCTAATATGCTAATATGCTAATACGCTTATATGCTAATATGCTATGCTAATATGCTAATATGCTAATATGCTAATATGCTAATATGCTAATATGCTATGCTAATATGCTAATATACTAATATGCTAATATGCTAATATGCTATGTTAATATACTAATATGCTAATATGCTAATATGCTATGCTAATATACTAATATGCTAATACACTAACACGCTATGCTAATATGCTAATATGCTAATATGCTAATATGCTAATATGCTATGCTAATATGCTAATATGCTAATACGCTAACACGCTATGCTAATATGCTAATATGCTAATATGCTAATATGCTAATATGCTAATATGCTATGCTAATATGCTAATATGCTATGCTAATATGCTAATATGCTAATATGCTAATATGCTAATATGCTATGCTAATATGTTAATATGCTAATATGCTAATATGCTAATATGCTAATATGCTATGCTAATATGCTAATATGCTAATATGCTAATATGCTAATATGCTAATATGCTATGCTAATATGCTAATATGCTAATATGTTAATATGCTAATATGCTATGCTAATATGCTAATATGCTAATATGCTAATACACTAACATGCTATGCCAATATGCTAATATGCTAATATGCTAATATGCTATGCTAATATGTTATGCTAATATGCTAATATGCTAATACGCTAACACGCTATGCTAATATGCTAATATGCTAATATGCTAATATGCTATGCTAATATGCTAATATGCTAATATGCTATGCTAATATGCTAATATGCTAATATGCTAATATGCTAATATGTTAATATGCTATGCTAATATGCTAATATGCTAATATGCTAATATGCTAATATCCTAATATGCTATGCTAATATGCTAATATGCTAATATGCTAATATGCTAATATGCTATGCTAATATGCTAATATGCTAATATGCTAATATGCTATGCTATGCTAATATGCTAATATGCTAATATGCTAATATGCTAATATGCTAATATGCTATGCTAATATGCTAATATGCTAATATGCTAATATGCTAATATGCTATGCTAATATGCTAATATGCTAATATGCTAATGTGCTAATATGCTAATATGCTAATATGCTAATATGCTATGCTAATATGCTAATATGCTAATATGCTAATATGCTAATATGCTAATATGCTATGCTAATATGCTAATATGCTAATATGCTAATATGCTAATATGCTAATATGCTAATATGCTATGCTAATATGCTAATATGCTAATATGCTAATATGCTAATATGCTAATACACTAACACGCTATGCTAATATGCTAATATGCTAATATGCTAATATGCTAATATGCTATGCTAATATGCTAATATGCTAATATGCTATTATGCTAATATGCTAATATGCTATGCTAATATGCTAATATGCTAATATGCTAATACGCTAATATGCTAACAAGCTATGCTAATATGCTAATATGCTAATATGCTAATATGCTAATATGCTAATATGCTAATATGCTAATACACTAACACGCTATGCTAATATGCTAATATGCTAATATGCTAATATGCTAATATGCTATGCTAATATGCTAATATGCTAATATGCTATTATGCTAATATGCTAATATGCTAACAAGCTATGCTAATATGCTATGCTAATATGCTAATATGCTAATATGCTAATATGCTAATATGCTAATATGCTAATATGCTAATATGCTATGCTAATATGCTAACATGCTAATATGCTAATATGCTAATATGCTAATACGCTAATATGCTAACACGCTATGCTAATATGCTAATATGCTAATATGCTAATATGCTAATATGCTATGCTAATATGCTAATATGCTAATATGCTATTATGCTAATATGCTAATATGCTATGCTAATATGCTAATATGCTAATATGCTATGCTAATAG
The DNA here is from genome assembly GCF_023856365.1 of Brienomyrus brachyistius. Classification (NCBI taxonomy): domain Eukaryota; kingdom Metazoa; phylum Chordata; class Actinopteri; order Osteoglossiformes; family Mormyridae; genus Brienomyrus; species Brienomyrus brachyistius. Next base: position 47,637 of record NW_026043000.1, on the reverse strand, counting down.
AATAGAATAGAATAGAATAAACCTTTATTATCCCACGAATGAGAAATTTAGGTGTTACAGAGCTCTTGCACAAAAACGTAATATAGAACAATAGGAGCAGGTAGATACACAAAGATATAAATACAAATGTACAAAAAGTTTTGGAAATAAATAAAGATGTACAGAGATATGTACAAAATGTACAGAGATATGTACACAAGTGCGGGGGTGGGGTGGGGTGTGAATGATCCTGGTTACAGCATGTGATATGTCAGTTAAACATATATGAGTAAAAAATACTCACGCTAAACTGTTATAATGTCTGACAGCCGCTGGTAGGAATGACCTGCGGTAGCGCTCCTTCCTACACTGTGGGTGTAGAAGTCTATTGCTGAATGAGCTGCTCAGAGCTCGTACAGTCTCATGCAGGGGGTGGGAGGTGTTGTCCATAATGGATGTTAGCTTAGACCGCATCCTCTCATCCCCAACCTGCTCGATGGATTTCAGTGGGCAGCCCAGGACAGAGCTGGCCCTCTTCACCAGTTTGTCCAATTTCCCCCTGTTCCTCTCTGCAATTCCACCACACCAGCAGACCACAGCATAAAAGATAGCAGATGCTACCACAGTGTCATAGAAGGACCTTAAGAGAGTCCTGTTCAACCCAAAGGATCTTAGCCGCCTAAGCAGGTGAAGACGACTTAGACCCTTTTTGTAAACTGCCTCAGTGTTTGTAGACCAGTCCAGTTTGTTGTTTAGGTGAACACCCAGGAATTTGTACTCCTTCACCGTTTCAATGTCCAGACCCTGGATGTTCACCGGTGTAGTAGGAGAAGACTTCTTGCTGAAGTCAATCACCAGTTCCTTCGTCTTGCTGGCATTAATATGAAGATGGTTCAGTTCACACCAGCTGACAAAGCGATCGATGACCCCCCTGTATTCCAGCTCGTTCCCCTCTGACACCCGACCAACAATGGCAGTGTCGTCTGAAAACTTCTGTAGATGGCAAGTGTCCGTGTTGTAATTGAAGTCCGCAGTGTATAGGGTGAAGAGAAAATTATAGAGAGAATAATATGCTAATATGCTAATATGCTAATATGCTAATATGCTAATATACTATGCTAATATGCTAATATGCTAATATGCTAATATACTAATATGCTATGCTAATATGCTAATATGCTAATATGCTAATATGCTATGCTAATATGCTAATACGCTAACACGCTATGCTAATATGCTAATATGCTAATATGCTAATATGCTAATATGCTATGCTAATATGCTAATATGCTAATATGCTAATATGCTATGCTAATATGCTAATATGCTAATATGCTAATATGCTAATATGCTAATATGCTAATACGCTAATATGCTAATATGCTATGCTAATATGCTAATATGCTAATATGCTATGCTAATATGCTAATATGCTATGCTAATATGCTAATATGCCATGCTAATATGCTAATATGCTAATATGATAATATGCTATGCTAATATACTAATATGCTAATATGCTAATATGCTAATATGCTAATATGCTAATATGCTAATATACTATGCTAATATGCTAATATGCTAATATGCTAATATGCTATGCTAATATGCTAATATGCTAATATGCTAATATGCTATGCTAATATGCTAATACGCTAACACGCTATGCTAATATGCTAATATGCTAATATGCTAATATGCTATGCTAATATGCTAATATGCTAATATGCTATGCTAATATGCTAATATGCTAATATACTAATATGCTAATATGCTAATATACTAATATGCTATGCTAATATGCTAATATGCTAATATGCTAATATGCTAATATGCTAATATGCTAATACGCTAACACGCTATGCTAATATGCTAATATGCTAATATGCTAATATGCTAATATGCTAATATGCTATGCTAATATGCTAATATGCTAATATGCTAATATGCTAATATGCTAATATGCTATGCTAATATGCTAATATGCTAATATGCTAATATGCTAATATGCTAATATGCTATGCTAATATGCTAATATGCTAATTTGCTAATATGCTAATATGCTAATATGCTATGCTAATATGCTATGCTAATATGCTAATTTGCTAATATGCTAATATGCTAATATGCTAATATGCTATGCTAATATGCTAATATGCTAATACGCTATGCTAATATGCTAATATGCTAATATGCTAATGTGCTAATATGCTATGCTAATATGCTAATATGCTAATATGCTAATATGCTAATATGCTAATATGCTATGCTAATATGCTAATATGCTAATATGCTAATATGCTAATATGCTAATATGCTAATATGCTATGCTAATATGCTAAAATGCTGATATGCTAATATGCTATGCTAATATGCTAATATGCTAATATGCTATGCTAATATGCTAATATACTAATATACTAATATGCTAATATGCTAATATGCTATGCTAATATGCTAATATGCTAATACACTAACACGCTATGCTAATATGCTAATATGCTAATATGCTAATATGCTAATATGCTAATATGCTAATATGCTATGCTAATATGCTAATATACTAATATGCTATGCTAATATGCTAATATGCTAATATGCTAATACGCTAATATGCTAACACGCTATGCTAATATGCTAATATGCTAATATGCTAATATGCTAATATGCTAATATGCTAATATGCTAATATGCTAATATGCTATGCTAATATGCTAATATGCTATGCTAATATGCTAATATGCTATGCTAATATGCTAATATGCTAATACGCTAACACGCTATGCTAATATGCTAATATGCTAATATGCTAATATGCTAATATGCTAATATGCTATGCTAATATGCTAATATGCTAATATGCTAATATGCTAATATGCTAATATGCTATGCTAATATGCTAATATGCTAATATGCTAATATGCTAATATGCTAATATGCTATGCTAATATGCTAATATGCTAATATGCTAATATGCTAATATGCTAATATGCTATGCTAATATACTAATATGCTAATATGCTAATATGCTAATATGCTAATATGCTAATATGCTATACTAATATGCTAATATGCTAATATACTAATATGCTATGCTAATATGCTAATACGCTAACACGCTATGCTAATATGCTAATATGCTAATATGCTAATATGCTATGCTAATATGCTAATATGCTAATATGCTAATATGGTAATATGCTAATATGCTATGCTAATATGCTAATATGCTAATATGCTAATATGCTATGCTAATATGCTAATATGCTAATATGCTAATATGCTAATATGCTATGCTAATATGCTAATATGCTAATATGCTAATATGCTATGCTAATATGCTAATATGCTAATATGCTAATATGTTAATATGCTATGCTAATATGCTAATATGCTAATATGCTAATATGCTAATATGCTATGCTAATATGCTAATATGCTAATATGCTAATATGCTAATATGCTATGCTAATATGCTAATATGCTAATACACTAACACGCTATGCTAATATGCTAATATGCTAATATGCTAATATACTAATATGCTAATATGCTATGCTAATATGCTAATATGCTAATATGCTAATATACTAATATGCTAATATGCTAATATGCTAATATGCTATGCTAATATGCTAATATGCTGATATGCTAATATGCTAATATGCTAATATGCTAATATGCTAATATGCTATGCTAATATGCTATGCTAATATGCTAATATGCTAATATGCTAATATGCTAATATGCTAATATGCTAATATGCTATGCTAATATGCTAATATGCTAATATGCTAATATGCTAATATGCTAATATTTTAATACGCTAATATGCTAAGCTATGCTAATATGCTAATATGCTAATATGCTAATATGCTAATATGCTATGCTAATATACTAATATGCTAATATGCTAATATGCTAATATGCTAATATGCTATGCTAATATGCTAATATGCTAATATGCTAATATGCCATGCTAATATGCTATGCTAATATGCTAATATGCTAATATGCTAATATGCTAATATGCTAAGCTAATATGCTAATATGCTATGCTAATATGCTAATATGCTATGCTAATATGCTAATATGCTAATATGCTAATATGCTAATATGCTAATATGCTAATATGCTATGCTAATATGCTAATATGCTAATATGCTAATATGCTAATATGCTATGCTAATATGCTAATATGCTAATATGCTAATATGCTAATACACTAACACGCTATGCTAATATGCTAATATGCTAATATGCTAATATGCTATGCTAATATGCTATGCTAATATGCTAATATGCTAATATGCTAATATGCTAATATGCTAATATACTAATATACTAATATGCTAATATGCTAATATGCTAATATGCTATGCTAATATGCTAATATGCTAATATGCTAATATGCTAATATGCTATGCTAATATGCTAATATGCTAATATGCTAATATGCTAATATACTAATATGCTAATATGCTAATATGCTATGCTAATATGCTAATATGCTAATATGCTAATATGCTATGCAAATATGCTAATATGCTAATATGCTAATATACTAATATGCTAATATGCTAATATGCTATGCTAATATACTATGCTAATATACTAATATGCTAATATGCTAATATGCTAATATGCTAATTTGCTAATATGCTATGCTAATATGCTAATATGCTAATATGCTAATATACTAATATGCTAATATGCTAATATGCTAATATGCTAATATGCTAATATGCTAATATGCTTATATACTAATATGCTAATACGCTAACATGCTATGCTAATATGCTAATATGCTAATATGCTAGTATGCTAATATGCTATGCTAATATGCTAATATGCTAATATGCTAATATGCTAATATGCTAATATGCTATGCTAATATGCTAATATGCTAATATGCTAATATGCTATGCTAATATGCTAATATGTTAATATGCTAATATGCTAATATGCTAATATGCTAATATGCTATGCTAATATGCTAATATGCTAATATGCTAATATGCTAATATGCTATGCTAATATGCTAATATGCTAATATGCTAATATGCTATGCTAATATGCTAATACATTAACACGCTATGCTAATATGCTAATATGCTAATATGCTAATATGCTAATATGCTAATATGCTAATATGCTATGCTAATATGCTAATATGCTAATATGCTAATATGCTAATATGCTAATATGCTAATATGCTATGCTAATATGCTAATATGCTAATATGCTAATATTCTATGCTAATATGCTAATATGCTAATACGCTAATACGCTATGCTAATATGCTAATACCCTAATACGCTAACATGCTATGCTAATATGCTAATATGCTAATATGCTAATATGCTAATATGCTAATATGCTAATATGCTAATATGCTATGCTAATATGCTAATATGCTAATATGCTAATATGCTATGCTAATATGCTAATATGCTAATATGCTAATATGCTATGCTAATATGCTAATATGCTAATATGCTAATATGCTAATATGCTAATATGCTATACTAATATGCTAATATGCTAATATGCTAATATGCTAATATGCTAATATGCTAATATGCTAATATGCTATGCTAATATGCTAATATGCTAATACACTAACACGCTATGCTAATATGCTAATATGCTAATATGCTAATATGCTAATATGCTATGCTAATATGCTAATATGCTAATATGCTAATATGCTAATATGCTAATATGCTATGCTAATATGCTAATATGCTAATATGCTAATATGCTAATATGCTAATATGATAATATGCTAATATGCTATGCTATGCTAATATGCTAATATGCTAATATGCTAATATGCTAATATGCTAATACGCTAACATGCTATGCTAATATGCTAATATGCTAATATGCTAATATGCTAATACGCTAACATGCTATGCTAATATGCTAATATGCTAATATGCTAATATGCTAATACGCTAATATGCTAATATGCTAATATGCTAATATGCTATGCTAATATGCTAATATGCTAATATGCTAATATGTTAATATGCTAATATGCTATGCTAATATGCTAATATGCTAATACGCTAACACGCTATGCTAATATGCTAATATGCTAATATGCTAATATGCTAATATGCTATGCTAATATGCTAATATGCTAATAAGCTAATATGCTAATATGCTAATATGCTAATATGCTAATATGCTAATATGCTAATATGCTAATATGCTATGCTAATATGCTATGCTAATATGCTAATATGCTAATATGCTAATATGCTAATATGCTAATATGCTAATATGCTAATATGCTAATATGCTAATACGCTAACATGCTATGCTAATATGCTAATATACTAATATGCTAATATGCTAATATGCTAATATGCTATGCTAATATGCTAATATACTAAAATGCTAATATGCTAATATGCTATACTAATATGCTAATATGCTAATATGCTAATATGCTAATATGCTATGCTAATATGCTAATATGCTAATACACTAACACGCTATGCTAATATGCTAATATGCTAATATGCTAATATGCTAATATGCTATGCTAATATGCTAATATGCTAATATGCTAATATGCTAATATGCTATGCTATGCTATGCTAATATGCTAATATGCTAATATGCTAATATGATAATATGCTAATATGCTATGCTATGCTAATATGCTAATATGCTAATATGCTAATATGCTAATATGCTAATACGCTAACATGCTATGCTAATATGCTAATATGCTAATATGCTAATATGCTAATATGCTAATACGCTAATATGCTAATATGCTAATATGCTAATATGCTATGCTAATATGCTAATATGCTAATATGCTAATATGCTAATATGCTATGCTAATATGCTAATATGCTAATACGCTAACACGCTATGCTAATATGCTAATATGCTAATATGCTAATATTCTAATATGCTAATATGCTAATAAGCTAATATGCTAATATGCTAATATGCTAATATGCTAATATGCTATGCTAATATGCTAATATGCTAATATGCTAATATGCTAATATGCTAATACGCTAACATGCTATGCTAATATGCTAATATGCTAATATGCTAATATGCTAATATGCTAATATGCTATGCTAATATGCTAATATGCTAATATGCTAATATGCTAATATGCTAATATGCTAATATACTATGCTAATATGCTAATATGCTAATACACTAACACGCTATGCTAATATGCTAATATGCTAATATGCTAATATGCTAATATGCTAATATGCTAATATGCTATGCTAATATGCTAATATGCTAATATGCTAATATGCTAATATGCTAATATGCTATGCTAATATGCTAATATGCTAATATGCTAATATGCTAATATGCTAATACGCTAATATGCTAATATGCTAATATGCTAATATGCTATGCTAATATGCTAATATGCTAATATGCTAATATGCTAATATGCTAATATGCTAATATGCTATGCTAATACGCTAATATGCTAATATGCTAATATGCTATGCTAATATGCTAATATGCTAATATGCTAATATGCTAATATGCTATGCTAATATGCTAATATGCTAATATGCTAATATGCTAATATGCTAATATACTAATATACTAATATGCTAATATGCTAATATGCTAATATGCTATGCTAATATGCTAATATGCTAATATGCTAATATGCTAATATGCTATGCTAATATGCTAATATGCTAATATGCTAATATGCTAATATGCTAATATGCTAATATGCTATGCTAATATGCTAATATGCTAATATGCTAATATGCTAATATGCTAATATGCTAATATGCTATGCTAATATGCTATGCTAATATGCTAATATGCTAATATACTAATATGCTAATATGCTAATATGCTAATATGCTAATTTGCTAATATGCTATGCTAATATGCGAATATGCTAATATGCTAATATGCTAATATGCTAATATGCTAATATACTATGCTAATACGCTAACATGCTATGCTAATATGCTAATATGCTAATATGCTAATATGCTAATATGCTAATATGCTATGCTAATATGCTAATATGCTAATATGCTAATATGCTATGCTAATATGCTAATATGCTAATATGCTATGCTAATATGCTAATATGCTAATATGCTAATATGCTATGCTAATATGCTAATATGCTAATATGCTATGCTAATATGCTAATATGCTAATATGCTATGCTAATATGCTAATATGCTAATATGCTAATATGCTAATATGCTAATATGCTATGCTAATATGCTAATATGCTAATATGCTAATATGCTAATATGCTAATATGCTAATACACTAACACGCTATGCTAATATGCTAATATGCTAATAGGCTAATATGCTATGCTAATATGCTAATATGCTAATATGCTAATATGCTAATATGCTAATATGCTATGCTAATATGCTAATATGCTAATATGCTAATATGCTAATATTCTATGCTAATATGCTAATATGCTAATACGCTAATACGCTATGCTAATATGCTAATACGCTAATACGCTAACATGCTATGCTAATATGCTAATATGCTAATATGCTAATATGCTATGCTAATATGCTAATATGCTAATATGCTAATATGCTAATATGCTATGCTAATATGCTAATATGCTAATATGCTAATATGCTATGCTAATATGCTATGCTAATATGCTAATATGCTAATATGCTAATATGCTAATATGCTATACTAATATGCTAATATGCTAATATGCTAATATGCTAATATGCTAATATGCTAATATGCTAATATGCTAATATGCTATGCTAATATGCTAATATGCTAATACACTAACACGCTATGCTAATATGCTAATATGCTAATATGCTAATATGCTAATATGCTATGCTAATATGCTAATATGTTAATATGCTAATATGCTAATATGCTAATAAGCTAATATGCTAATATGCTAATATGCTAATATGCTAATATGTTAATATGCTAATATGCTATACTAATATGCTAATATGCTAATATGCTAATATGCTAATACGCTAATATGCTAATATGCTAATATGCTAATATGCTATGCTAATATGCTAATATGCTAATATGCTAATATGCTAATATGCTAATATGCTATGCTAATATGCTAATATGCTAATATGCTAATATGCTAATATGCTAATATGCTAATACGCTAACATGCTATGCTAATATGCTAATATGCTAATATGCTGCTATGCTAATATGCTAATATGCTAATATGCTAATATGCTATACTGCTATGCTAATATGCTAATATGCTAATATGCTAATATGCTAATATGCTAATATGCTATGCTAATATGCTAATATGCTAATATACTAATATGCTAATATGCTAATATGCTATGCTAATATGCTAATATGCTAATATGCTAATATGCTATGCTGCTATGCTAATATGCTAATATGCTAATATGCTAATATGCTAATATGTTAATATGCTAATATGCTAATATGCTATGCTAATATGCTAATATGCTAATATGCTATGCTAATATGCTAATATGCTAATATGCTAATATGCTATGCTAATATGCTAATATGCTAATATGCTAATATGTTAATATGCTAATATGCTAATATGCTAATACGCTAACACGCTATGCTAATATGCTAAGCTAATATGCTAATATGCTAATATGCTAATATGCTAATATGCTATACTAATATGCTAATATGCTAATATGCTAATATGCTATGCTAATATGCTAATATGCTAATATGCTAATATGCTAATACACTAACACGCTATGCTAATATGTTAATATGCTAATATGCTAATATGCTAATATGCTATGCTAATATGCTAATATGCTAATATGCTAATATGCTATGTTAATACGCTAATATGCTAAAATGCTAATATGCTAATATGCTAATATGCTATGCTAATATGCTAATATGCTAATATGCTAATATGCTAATATGCTAATATTCTATGCTAATATGCTAATATGCTATGCTAATATGCTAATATGCTAATATGCTAATATGCTAATATGCTATGCTAATATGCTAATATGCTAATATGCTAATATGCTAATATGCTAATATGCTAATATGCTAATATGCTATGCTAATATGCTAATATGCTAATATGCTAATATGCTAATGTGCTAATATGCTATGCTAATATGCTAATATGCTAATACACTAACACGCTATGCTAATATGCTAATATGCTAATATGCTAATATGCTAATATGCTAATATGCTATGCTAATATGCTAATATGCTAATATGCTAATATGCTAATACGTTAATATGCTAACACGCTATGCTAATATGCTAATATGCTAATATGCTAATATGCTAATATGCTAATATGCTAATATGCTAATATGCTATGCTAATATGCTAATATGCCATGCTAATATGCTAATATGCTATGCTAATATGCTAATATGCTAATACGCTAACACGCTATGCTAATATGCTAATATGCTAATATGCTAATATGCTAATATGCTAATATGCTAATATGCTATGCTAATATGCTAATATGCTAATATGCTAATATGCTAATATGCTATGCTAATATGCTAATATGCTAATATGCTAATATGCTAATATGCTAATATGCTATGCTAATATGCTAATATGCTATGCTAATATGCTAATATGCTAATATGCTATGCTAATATGCTAATATGCTAATATGCTAATATGCTAATATGCTAATATGCTATGCTAATATGCTAATATGCTAATATGCTAATATGCTATGCTAATATGCTAATACGCTAACACGCTAACACGCTATGCTAATATGCTAATATGCTAATATGCTAATATGCTATGCTAATATGCTAATATGCTAATATGCTAATATGCTAATATGCTATGCTAATATGCTAATATGTTAATATGCTAATATGCTAATATGCTAATATGCTAATATGCTATGCTAATATGCTAATATGCTAATATGCTATGCTAATATGCTAATATGCTAATATGCTAATATGCTAATATGCTAATATGATAATATGCTATGCTAATATGCTAATATGCTAATATGCTAATATGCTAATATGCTAATATGCTAATATGCTATGCTAATATGCTAATATGCTAATATGCTAATATGCTAATATGCTATGCTAATATGCTAATATGCTAATACACTAACACGCTATGCTATGCTAATATGCTAATATGCTAATATGCTAATATGCTATGCTAATATGCTAATATGCTAATACGCTAACACGCTATGCTAATATGCTAATATGCTAATATGCTAATATGCTATGCTAATATGCTAATATGCTAAAATGCTATGCTAATATGCTAATATGCTAATATGCTAATATGCTAATATGCTAATATGCTAATATGCTATGCTAATATGCTAATATGCTAATATGCTAATATGCTATGCTAATATGCTAATATGCTAATATGCTAATATGCTAATATGCTATGCTAATATGCTAATATGCTAATATGCTAATATGCTAATATGCTAATATGCTAATATGCTAATATGCTATGCTAATATGCTAATATGCTATGCTAATATGCTAATATGCTATGCTAATATGCTAATATGCTAATACACTAATATGCTAATATGCTAATATGCTAATATGCTATGCTAATATGCTAATATGCTAATATGCTAATATGCTAATATGCTATGCTAATATGCTAATATGCTAATACACTAACACGCTATGCTAATATGCTAATATGCTAATATGCTAATATGCTAATATGCTAATATGCTAATATGCTATGCTAATATGCTAATATGCTAATACGCTAACACGCTATGCTAATATGCTAATATGCTAATATGCTAATATGCTAATATGCTAATATGCTAATATGCTATGCTAATATGCTATGCTAATATGCTAATATGCTAATATGCTAATATGCTAATATACTAATATGCTAATATGCTATGCTAATATGCTAATATGCTAATATGCTAATATGCTAATATGCTAATATGCTAATATGCTATGCTAATATGTTAATATGCTAATATGCTAATATGCTAATATGCTAATATGCTAATATGCTAATATGCTAATATGCTATGCTAATATGCTAATATGCTAATATGCTAATATGCTAATATGCTAATATGCTAATATGCTAATACACTAACACGCTATGCTAATATGCTAATATGCTAATATGCTAATATGCTAATATGCTAATATGCTAATATGCTATGCTAATATGCTAATATGCTAATACACTAACACGCTATGCTAATATGCTAATATGCTAATATGCTAATATGCTAATATGCTATGCTAATATGCTAATATGCTAATATGCTAATATGCTAATATGCTAATATGCTAATATGCTAATATGCTATGCTAATATGCTAATATGCTAATACGCTAACACGCTATGCTAATATGCTAATATGCTATGCTAATATGCTAATACGCTAACACGCTATGCTAATATGCTAATATGCTAATATGCTAATATGCTAATATGCTAATATGCTATGCTAATATGCTAATATGCTAATATGCTAATATGCTAATATGCTATGCTAATATGCTAATATGCTAATATGCTAATATGCTAATATGCTATGCTAATATGCTAATATGCTAATATGCTAATATGCTAATATGCTAATACGCTAATATACTAATATGCTAATATGCTAATATGCTAATATGCTATGCTAATATGCTAATATGCTATGCTAATATGCTAATATGCTAATATGCTAATATGCTAATATGCTATGCTAATATGCTAATATACTAATATGCTAATATGCTAATACGCTAACACGCTATGCTAATATGCTATGCTAATATGCTAATATGCTAATATGCTAATATGCTATGCTAATATGCTAATATGCTAATACACTAACACGCTATGCTAATATGCTAATATGCTAATATGTTAATATGCTAATATGCTAATATGCTATGCTAATATGCTAATATGCTAATATGCTAATATGCTATGCTAATATGCTAATATGCTAATATGCTAATATGCTAATATGCTAATATGCTAATATGCTATGCTAATATGCTAATATGCTAATATGCTAATATGCTAATATGCTATGCTAATATGCTAATATGCTAATACGCTAACACGCTATGCTAATATGCTAATACGCTAATACGCTAACACGCTATGCTAATATGCTAATATGCTAATATGCTAATATGCTAATATGCTAATATGTTAATATGCTATGCTAATATGCTAATATGCTAATATGTTAATATGCTAATATGCTAATATGCTAATGTGCTATGCTAATATGTTAATATGCTAATATGCTAATATGCTAATATGCTATGCTAATATGCTAATATGCTAATATGCTAATATGCTAATATGCTAATATGCTAATATGCTATGCTAATATGCTAATATGCTATGCTAATATGCTAATATGCTAATATGCTAATATGCTATGTTAATATGCTAATATGCTAATATACTAATATGCTAATACGCTAACACGCTATGCTAATATGCTAATACGCTAATACGCTAACACGTTATGCTAATATGCTAATATGCTAATATGCTAATATGCTAATATGCTAATATGCTATGCTAATATGCTAATATACAAATCTGCTAATATGCTAATATGCTAATATGCTATGCTAATATGCTAATATGTTAATATGCTAATATGCTAATATGCTATGCTAATATGCTAATATGTTAATATGCTAATATGCTAATATGCTAATATGCTAATACGCTAACACGCTATGCTAATATGCTAAGCTAATATGCTAATATGCTAATATGCTAATATGCTAATATGCTAATATGCTAATATGCTATGCTAATATGCTAATATGCTAATATGCTAATATGCTAATATGCTATGCTAATACGCTAATATGCTAATATGCTAATATGCTAATATGCTAATATGCTAATATGCTATGCTAATATGCTAATATGGTAATATGCTAATATGCTAATATGCTATGCTAATATGGTAATATGCTAATATGCTAATATGCTATGCTAATATGCTAATATGCTAATATGCTAATATGCTATGCTAATATGCTATGCTAATATGCTAATATGCTAATATGCTATGCTAATATGCTAATATGCTAATATGCTAATATGCTAATATGCTAATATGCTATGCTAATATGCTAATACACTAACACGCTATGCTAATATGCTAATATGCTAATATGCTAATATGCTATGCTAATATGCTAATATGCTAATATGCTAATATGCTAATATGCTAATATGCTAATATGCTAATACGTTAATATGCTAACACGCTATGCTAATATGCTAATATGCTAATATGCTAATATGCTAATATGCTAATATGCTAATATGCTATGCTAATATGGTAATATGCCATGCTAATATGCTAATATGCTATGCTAATATGCTAATATGCTAATACGCTAACACGCTATGCTAATATGCTAATATGCTAATATGCTAATATGCTAATATGCTATGCTAATATGCTAATATGCTAATATGCTAATATGCTAATATGCTATGCTAATATGCTAATATGCTAATATGCTAATATGCTAATATGCTATGCTAATATGCTAATATGCTAATATGCTAATATGCTAATATGCTATGCTAATATGCTAATATGCTAATATGCTAATATGCTAATATGCTATGCTAATATGTTAATATGCTAATATGCTAATATGCTATGCTAATATACTAATACGCTAACACGCTAACACGCTATGCTAATATGCTAATATGCTAATATGCTAATATGCTATGCTAATATGCTAATATGCTAATATGCTAATATGCTATGCTAATATGCTAATATGCTAATATGCTAATATGCTAATATGCTATGCTAATATGCTAATACGCTAACACGCTAACACGCTATGCTAATATGCTAATATGCTAATATGCTATGCTAATATGCTAATATGCTAATATGCTAATATGCTAATATGCTATGCTAATATACTAATATGTTAATATGCTAATATGCTAATATGCTATGCTAATATGCTAATATGCTAATATGCTAATATGCTAATATGCTAATATGCTATGCTAATATGCTAATATGCTAATATGCTAATATGCTATGCTAATATATTAATATGCTAATATGCTAATATGCTAATATGCTAATATGCTAATATGCTATGCTAATATGCTAATATGCTAATATGCTATGCTAATATGCTAATATGCTAATATGCTAATATGCTAATATGCTAATATGCTATGCTAATATGCTAATATGCTATACACTAACACGCTATGCTAATATGCTAATATGCTAATATGCTAATATGCTAATATGCTATGCTAATATGCTAATATGCTAATACGCTAACACGCTATGCTAATATGCTAATATGCTAATATGCTAATATGCTATGCTAATATGCTAATATGCTAATATGCTATGCTAATATGCTAATATGCTAATATGCTAATATGCTAATATGCTAATATGCTATGCTAATATACTAATATGCTAATATGCTATGCTAATATACTAATATGCTAATATGCTAATATGCTAATATGCTATGCTAATATGCTAATATGCTAATATGCTAATATGCTATGCTAATATGCTAATATGCTAATATGCTAATATGCTAATATGGTAATATGCTAATACGCTAATATGCTAATATGCTATGCTAATATGCTAATATGCTAATATGCTAATATGCTAATATGCTATGCTAATATGCTAATATGCTAATATGCTAATATGCTAATATGCTATGTTAATATGCTAATATGCTAATATGCTAATATGCTAATATGCTAATATGCTATGCTAATATGCTAATATGCTAATACACTAACACGCTATGCTAATATGCTAATATGCTAATATGCTAATATGCTAATATGCTATGCTAATATGCTAATATGCTAATATCCTAATATGCTATGCTAATATGCTAATATGCTATGCTAATATGCTAATATGCTATGCTAATATGCTATGCTAATATGCTAATATGCTAATATGCTAATATGCTATGCTATGCTAATATGCTAATATACTAATATGCTAATATGCTAATATGCTATGCTAATATGCTAATATGCTAATATGCTAATATGCTAATATGCTATGCTAATATGCTAATATGCTAATATGCTAATATGCTAATATGCTAATATGCTATGCTAATATGCTAATATGCTAATATGCTAATATGCTAATATGCTAATATGCTATGCTAATATGCTAATATGATAATATGCTAATATGCTATGCTAATATGCTAATATGCTAATATGCTAATATGCTAATATGCTATGCTAATATGCTAACATGCTAATATGCTAATATCCTAATATGCTAATACGCTAATATGCTAACACGCTATGCTAATATGCTAATATGCTAATATGCTAATATGCTAATATGCTATGCTAATATGCTAATATGCTATGCTAATATGCTAATATGCCATGCTAATATGCTAATATGCTAATATGCTATGCTAACACGCTATGCTAATATGCTAATATGCTAATATGCTAATATGCTAATATGCTATGCTAATATGCTAATATGCTAATATGCTATTATGCTAATATGCTAACAAGCTATGCTAATATGCTATGCTAATATGCTATGCTAATATGCTAATATGCTAATATGCTAATATGCTAATATGCTATATGCTATGCTAATATGCTAACATGCTAATATGCTAATATGCTAATATGCTAATACGCTAATATGCTAACACGCTATGCTAATATGCTAATATGCTAATATGCTAATATGCTAATATGCTATGCTAATATGCTAATATGCTATGCTAATATGCTAATATGCCATGCTAATATGCTAATATGCTAATATGCTAATATGCTAATATGCTATGCTAATATGCTAATATGCTAATATGCTAATATGCTAATATGCTAATATGCTAATATACTATGCTAATATGCTAATATGCTAATATGTTAATATGCTAATATGCTATGCTAATATGCTAATATGCTAATATGCTAATATGCTATGCTAATATGCTAATACGCTAACACGCTATGCTAATATGCTAATATGCTAATATGCTAATATGCTATGCTAATATTGCTAATATGCTAACATGCTATGCTAATATGCTAATATGCTAATATGCTAATATGCTAATATGCTATGCTAATATGCTAATTTGCTAATATGCTAATATGCTAATATGCTAATACGCTAACACGCTATGCTAATATGCTAATATGCTAATATGCTAATATGCTAATATGCTAACATGCTAATATGCTAATATGCTAATATGCTAATATGCTATGCTAATGCTAATATGCTAATATGCTAATATGCTATGCTAATATGCTAATATGCTAATATGCTAATATGCTAATATGCTAATATGCTATGCTAATATGCTATGCTAATATGCTAATATGCTAATATGCTAATTTGCTAATATGCTAATATGCTAATATGCTAATATGCTAATATGCTATGCTAATATGCTAATATGCTAATACGCTAACACGCTATGCTAATATGCTAATATGCTAATACTCTAATAGGCTAACACGCTATGCTAATATGCTAATATGCTAATATGCTAATATGCTAATATGCTATGCTAATATGCTAATATGCTAATATGCTAATATGCTAATATGCTAATATGCTAATATGCTATGCTAATATGCTAATATGCCAATATGCTAATATGCTAATATGCTATGCTAATATGCTAAAATGCTGATATGCTAATATGCTATGCTAATATGCTAATATGCTAATATGCTATGCTAATATGCTAATATGCTAATATACTAATATGCTAATATGCTAATATGCTATGCTAATATGCTAATATGCTAATACACTAACACGCTATGCTAATATGCTAATATGCTAATATGCTAATATGCTAATATGCTATGCTAATATGCTAATATGCTAATATGCTAATATGCTATATGCTAATATACTATGCTAATATGCTAATATGCTAATATGCTAATATGCTAATACGCTAATATGCTAACACGCTATGCTAACACGCTATGCTAATATGCTAATATGCTATGCTAATATGCTAATATGCTATGCTAATATGCTAATATGCTATGCTAATATGCTAATATGCTATGCTAATATGCTAATATGCTAATACGCTAACACGCTATGCTAATATGCTAATATGCTAATATGCTAATATGCTAATATGCTATGCTAATATGCTAATATGCTAATATGCTAATATGCTATGCTAATATGCTAATATGCTAATATGCTAATATGCTAATATGCTATGCTAATATGCTAATATGCTAATATGCTAATATGCTATACTAATATGCTAATATGCTAATATGCTAATATGCTAATATGCTAATATGCTATGCTAATATGCTAATATGCTAATACACTAACACGCTATGCTAATATGCTAATATGCTAATATGCTAATATGCTAATATGCTAATATGCTATGCTAATATGCTAATATGCTAATACGCTAACACGCTATGCTAATATGCTAATATGCTAATATGCTAATATGCTAATATGCTATATGCTATGCTAATATGCTAATATGCTAATATGCTATGCTAATATGCTAATATGCTAATATGCTAATATGCTAATATGCTAATATGCTAATAAGCTATGCTAATATACTAATTATGCTAATATGCTAATATGCTATGCTAATATGCTAATATGTTAATATGCTAATATGCTAATATGCTAATATGCTATATGCTAATATGCTAATATGCTAATATGCTAATATGCTAATACGCTTATATGCTAATATGCTATGCTAATATGCTAATATGCTAATATGCTAATATGCTAATATGCTAATATGCTATGCTAATATGCTAATATACTAATATGCTAATATGCTAATATGCTATGTTAATATGCTAATATGCTAATATGCTAATATGCTATGCTAATATACTAATATGCTAATACACTAACACGCTATGCTAATATGCTAATATGCTAATATGCTAATATGCTAATATGCTATGCTAATATGCTAATATGCTAATACGCTAACACGCTATGCTAATATGCTAATATGCTAATATGCTAATATGCTAATATGCTAATATGCTATGCTAATATGCTAATATGCTATGCTAATATGCTAATATGCTAATATGCTAATATGCTAATATGCTATGCTAATATGTTAATATGCTAATATGCTAATATGCTAATATGCTAATATGCTATGCTAATATGCTAATATGCTAATATGTTAATATGCTAATATGCTAATATGCTATGCTAATATGCTAATATGTTAATATGCTAATATGCTATGCTAATATGCTAATATGCTAATATGCTAATACACTAACATGCTATGCCAATATGCTAATATGCTAATATGCTAATATGCTATGCTAATATGTTATGCTAATATGCTAATATGCTAATACGCTAACACGCTATGCTAATATGCTAATATGCTAATATGCTAATATGCTATGCTAATATGCTAATATGCTAATATGCTATGCTAATATGCTAATATGCTAATATGCTAATATGCTAATATGTTAATATGCTATGCTAATATGCTAATATGCTAATATGCTAATATGCTAATATCCTAATATGCTATGCTAATATGCTAATATGCTAATATGCTAATATGCTAATATGCTATGCTAATATGCTAATATGCTAATATGCTAATATGCTATGCTATGCTAATATGCTAATATGCTAATATGCTAATATGCTAATATGCTATGCTAATATGCTAATATGCTAATATGCTAATATGCTAATATGCTATGCTAATATGCTAATATGCTAATATGCTAATGTGCTAATATGCTAATATGCTAATATGCTAATATGCTATGCTAATATGCTAATATGCTAATATGCTAATATGCTAATATGCTATGCTAATATGCTAATATGCTAATATGCTAATATGCTAATATGCTAATATGCTAATATGCTATGCTAATATGCTAATATGCTAATATGCTAATATGCTAATTACACTAACACGCTATGCTAATATGCTAATATGCTAATATGCTAATATGCTAATATGCTATGCTAATATGCTAATATGCTAATATGCTATTATGCTAATATGCTAATATGCTATGCTAATATGCTAATATGCTAATATGCTAATACGCTAATATGCTAACAAGCTATGCTAATATGCTAATATGCTAATATGCTAATATGCTAATATGCTAATATGCTAATACACTAACACGCTATGCTAATATGCTAATATGCTAATATGCTAATATGCTAATATGCTATGCTAATATGCTAATATGCTAATATGCTATTATGCTAATATGCTAATATGCTAACAAGCTATGCTAATATGCTATGCTAATATGCTAATATGCTAATATGCTAATATGCTAATATGCTAATATGCTAATATGCTAATATGCTATGCTAATATGCTAACATGCTAATATGCTAATATGCTAATATGCTAATACGCTAATATGCTAACACGCTATGCTAATATGCTAATATGCTAATATGCTAATATGCTAATATGCTATGCTAATATGCTAATATGCTAATATGCTATTATGCTAATATGCTAATATGCTATGCTAATATGCTAATATGCTAATATGCTATGCTAATAGAATAGAATAGAATAGAATAAACCTTTATTATCCCACGAATGAGAAATTTAGGTGTTACAGAGCTCTTGCACAAAAACGTAATATAGAACAATAGGAGCAGGTAGATACACAAAGATATAAATACAAATGTACAAAAAGTTTTGGAAATAAATAAAGATGTACAGAGATATGTACAAAATGTACAGAGATATGTACACAAGTGCGGGGGTGGGGTGGGGTGTGAATGATCCTGGTTACAGCATGTGATATGTCAGTTAAACATATATGAGTAAAAAATATACCTCACGCTAAACTGTTATAATGTCTGACAGCCGCTGGTAGGGAATGACCTGCGGTAGCGCTCCTTCCTACACTGTGGGTGTAGAAGTCTATTGCTGAATGAGCTGCTCAGAGCTCGTACAGTCTCATGCAGGGGGTGGGAGGTGTTTGTCCATAATGGATGTTAGCTTAGACCGCATCCTCTCATCCCCAACCTGCTCGATGGATTTCAGTGGGCAGCCCAGGACAGAGCTGGCCCTCTTCACCAGTTTGTCCAATTTCCCCCTGTTCCTCTCTGCAATTCCACCACACCAGCAGACCACAGCATAAAAGATAGCAGATGCTACCACAGTGTCATAGAAGGACCTTAAGAGAGTCCTGTTCAACCCAAAGGATCTTAGCCGCCTAAGCAGGTGAAGACGACTTAGACCCTTTTTGTAAACTGCCTCAGTGTTTGTAGACCAGTCCAGTTTGTTGTTTAGGTGAACACCCAGGAATTTGTACTCCTTCACCGTTTCAATGTCCAGACCCTGGATGTTCACCGGTGTAGTAGGAGAAGACTTCTTGCTGAAGTCAATCACCAGTTCCTTCGTCTTGCTGGCATTAATATGAAGATGGTTCAGTTCACACCAGCTGACAAAGCGATCGATGACCCCCCTGTATTCCAGCTCGTTCCCCTCTGACACCCCGACCAACAATGGCAGTGTCGTCTGAAAACTTCTGTAGATGGCAAGTGTCCGTGTTGTAATTGAAGTCCGCAGTGTATAGGGTGAAGAGAAAATTATAGAGAGAATAATATGCTAATATGCTAATATGCTAATATGCTAATATGCTAATATACTATGCTAATATGCTAATATGCTAATATGCTAATATACTAATATGCTATGCTAATATGCTAATATGCTAATATGCTAATATGCTATGCTAATATGCTAATACGCTAACACGCTATGCTAATATGCTAATATGCTAATATGCTAATATGCTAATATGCTATGCTAATATGCTAATATGCTAATATGCTAATATGCTATGCTAATATGCTAATATGCTAATATGCTAATATGCTAATATGCTAATATGCTAATACGCTAATATGCTAATATGCTATGCTAATATGCTAATATGCTAATATGCTATGCTAATATGCTAATATGCTATGCTAATATGCTAATATGCCATGCTAATATGCTAATATGCTAATATGATAATATGCTATGCTAATATACTAATATGCTAATATGCTAATATGCTAATATGCTAATATGCTAATATGCTAATATACTATGCTAATATGCTAATATGCTAATATGCTAATATGCTATGCTAATATGCTAATATGCTAATATGCTAATATGCTATGCTAATATGCTAATACGCTAACACGCTATGCTAATATGCTAATATGCTAATATGCTAATATGCTATGCTAATATGCTAATATGCTAATATGCTATGCTAATATGCTAATATGCTAATATACTAATATGCTAATATGCTAATATACTAATATGCTATGCTAATATAGCTAATATGCTAATATGCTAATATGCTAATATGCTAATACGCTAACACGCTATGCTAATATGCTAATATGCTAATATGCTAATATGCTAATATGCTAATATGCTATGCTAATATGCTAATATGCTAATATGCTAATATGCTAATATGCTAATATGCTATGCTAATATGCTAATATGCTAATATGCTAATATGCTAATATGCTAATATGCTATGCTATATGCTAATTATGCTAATTTGCTAATATGCTAATATGCTAATATGCTAATATGCTATGCTAATATGCTATGCTAATATGCTAATATGCTAATATGCTAATATGCTAATATGCTATACTAATATGCTAATATGCTAATATGCTAATATGCTAATATGCTAATATGCTAATATGCTAATATGCTAATATGCTATGCTAATATGCTAATATGCTAATACACTAACACGCTATGCTAATATGCTAATATGCTAATATGCTAATATGCTAATATGCTAATATGCTATGCTAATATGCTAATATGCTAATATGCTAATATGCTAATATGCTAATATGCTATGCTAATATGCTAATATGCTAATATGCTAATATGCTAATATGCTAATATGATAATATGCTAATATGCTATGCTATGCTAATATGCTAATATGCTAATATGCTAATATGCTAATATGCTAATACGCTAACATGCTATGCTAATATGCTAATATGCTAATATGCTAATATGCTAATACGCTAACATGCTATGCTAATATGCTAATATGCTAATATGCTAATATGCTAATACGCTAATATGCTAATATGCTAATATGCTAATATGCTATGCTAATATGCTAATATGCTAATATGCTAATATGTTAATATGCTAATATGCTATGCTAATATGCTAATATGCTAATACGCTAACACGCTATGCTAATATGCTAATATGCTAATATGCTAATATGCTAATATGCTATGCTAATATGCTAATATGCTAATAAGCTAATATGCTAATATGCTAATATGCTAATATGCTAATATGCTAATATGCTAATATGCTAATATGCTATGCTAATATGCTATGCTAATATGCTAATATGCTAATATGCTAATATGCTAATATGCTAATATGCTAATATGCTAATATGCTAATATGCTAATACGCTAACATGCTATGCTAATATGCTAATATACTAATATGCTAATATGCTAATATGCTAATATGCTATGCTAATATGCTAATATACTAAAATGCTAATATGCTAATATGCTATACTAATATGCTAATATGCTATATGCTAATATGCTAATATGCTATGCTAATATGCTAATATGCTAATACACTAACACGCTATGCTAATATGCTAATATGCTAATATGCTAATATGCTAATATGCTATGCTAATATGCTAATATGCTAATATGCTAATATGCTAATATGCTATGCTATGCTAATATGCTAATATGCTAATATGCTAATATGCTAATATGATAATATGCTAATATGCTATGCTATGCTAATATGCTAATATGCTAATATGCTAATATGCTAATATGCTAATACGCTAACATGCTATGCTAATATGCTAATATGCTAATATGCTAATATGCTAATATGCTAATACGCTAATATGCTAATATGCTAATATGCTAATATGCTATGCTAATATGCTAATATGCTAATATGCTAATATGCTAATATGCTATGCTAATATGCTAATATGCTAATACGCTAACACGCTATGCTAATATGCTAATATGCTAATATGCTAATATTCTAATATGCTAATATGCTAATAAGCTAATATGCTAATATGCTAATATGCTAATATGCTAATATGCTATGCTAATATGCTAATATGCTAATATGCTAATATGCTAATATGCTAATATGCTAATACGCTAACATGCTATGCTAATATGCTAATATGCTAATATGCTAATATGCTAATATGCTAATATGCTATGCTAATATGCTAATATGCTAATATGCTAATATGCTAATATGCTAATATGCTAATATACTATGCTAATATGCTAATATGCTAATACACTAACACGCTATGCTAATATGCTAATATGCTAATATGCTAATATGCTAATATGCTAATATGCTAATATGCTATGCTAATATGCTAATATGCTAATATGCTAATATGCTAATATGCTAATATCGTAATATGCTAATATGCTATGCTAATATGCTAATATGCTAATATGCTAATATGCTAATATGCTAATATCGCTAATATGCTAATATGCTAATATGCTAATATGCTATGCTAATATGCTAATATGCTAATATGCTAATATGCTAATATGCTAATATGCTAATATGCTATGCTAATACGCTAATATGCTAATATGCTATATGCTATGCTAATATGCTAATATGCTAATATGCTAATATGCTAATATGCTATGCTAATATGCTAATATGCTAATATGCTAATATGCTAATATGCTAATATACTAATATACTAATATGCTAATATGCTAATATGCTAATATGCTATTGCTAATATGCTAATATGCTAATATGCTAATATGCTAATATGCTATGCTAATATGCTAATATGCTAATATGCTAATATGCTAATATGCTAATATGCTAATATGCTATGCTAATATGCTAATATGCTAATATGCTAATATGCTAATATGCTAATATGCTAATATGCTAATATGCTATGCTAATATGCTATGCTAATATGCTAATATGCTAATATACTAATATGCTAATATGCTAATATGCTAATATGCTAATTTGCTAATATGCTATGCTAATATGCGAATATGCTAATATGCTAATATGCTAATATGCTAATATGCTAATATACTAATATGCTAATACTGCTAACATGCTATGCTAATATGCTAATATGCTAATATGCTAATATGCTAATATGCTATGCTAATATGCTAATATGCTAATATGCTAATATGCTATGCTAATATGCTAATATGCTAATATGCTATGCTAATATGCTAATATGCTAATATGCTAATATGCTATGCTAATATGCTAATATGCTAATATGCTATGCTAATATGCTAATATGCTAATATGCTATGCTAATATGCTAATATGCTAATATGCTAATATGCTAATATGCTAATATGCTATGCTAATATGCTAATATGCTAATATGCTAATATGCTAATATGCTAATATGCTAATACACTAACACGCTATGCTAATATGCTAATATGCTAATAGGCTAATATGCTATGCTAATATGCTAATATGCTAATATGCTAATATGCTAATATGCTAATATGCTATGCTAATATGCTAATATGCTAATATGCTAATATGCTAATATGCTAATATTCTATGCTAATATGCTAATATGCTAATACGCTAATACGCTATGCTAATATGCTAATCACGCTAATACGCTAACATGCTATGCTAATATGCTAATATGCTAATATGCTAATATGCTATGCTAATATGCTAATATGCTAATATGCTAATATGCTAATATGCTATGCTAATATGCTAATATGCTAATATGCTAATATGCTATGCTAATATGCTATGCTAATATGCTAATATGCTAATATGCTAATATGCTAATATGCTATACTAATATGCTAATATGCTAATATGCTAATATGCTAATATGCTAATATGCTAATATGCTAATATGCTAATATGCTATGCTAATATGCTAATATGCTAATACACTAACACGCTATGCTAATATGCTAATATGCTAATATGCTAATATGCTAATGCTATGCTAATATGCTAATATGTTAATATGCTAATATGCTAATATGCTAATAAGCTAATATGCTAATATGCTAATATGCTAATATGCTAATATGTTAATATGCTAATATGCTATACTAATATGCTAATATGCTAATATGCTAATATGCTAATACGCTAATATGCTAATATGCTAATATGCTAATATGCTATGCTAATATGCTAATATGCTAATATGCTAATATGCTAATATGCTAATATGCTATGCTAATATGCTAATATGCTAATATGCTAATATGCTAATATGCTAATATGCTAATATGCTAATACGCTAACATGCTATGCTAATATGCTAATATGCTAATATGCTGCTATGCTAATATGCTAATATGCTAATATGCTAATATGCTATACTGCTATGCTAATATGCTAATATGCTAATATGCTAATATGCTAATATGCTAATATGCTATGCTAATATGCTAATATGCTAATATACTAATATGCTAATATGCTAATATGCTATGCTAATATGCTAATATGCTAATATGCTAATATGCTATGCTGCTATGCTAATATGCTAATATGCTAATATGCTAATATGCTAATATGTTAATATGCTAATATGCTAATATAGCTAATATGCTAATATGCTAATATGCTATGCTAATATGCTAATATGCTAATATGCTAATATGCTATGCTAATATGCTAATATGCTAATATGCTAATATGTTAATATGCTAATATGCTAATATGCTAATACGCTAACACGCTATGCTAATATGCTAAGCTAATATGCTAATATGCTAATATGCTAATATGCTAATATGCTATACTAATATGCTAATATGCTAATATGCTAATATGCTATGCTAATATGCTAATATGCTAATATGCTAATATGCTAATACACTAACACGCTATGCTAATATGTTAATATGCTAATATGCTAATATGCTAATATGCTATGCTAATATGCTAATATGCTAATATGCTAATATGCTATGTTAATACGCTAATATGCTAAAATGCTAATATGCTAATATGCTAATATGCTATGCTAATATGCTAATATGCTAATATGCTAATATGCTAATATGCTAATATTCTATGCTAATATGCTAATATGCTATGCTAATATGCTAATATGCTAATATGCTAATATGCTAATATGCTATGCTAATATGCTAATATGCTAATATGCTAATATGCTAATATGCTAATATGCTAATATGCTATGCTAATATGCTAATATGCTAATATGCTAATATGCTAATGTGCTAATATGCTATGCTAATATGCTAATATGCTAATACACTAACACGCTATGCTAATATGCTAATATGCTAATATGCTAATATGCTAATATGCTAATATGCTATGCTAATATGCTAATATGCTAATATGCTAATATGCTAATACGTTAATATGCTAACACGCTATGCTAATATGCTAATATGCTAATATGCTAATATGCTAATATGCTAATATGCTAATATGCTAATATGCTATGCTAATATGCTAATATGCCATGCTAATATGCTAATATGCTATGCTAATATGCTAATATGCTAATACGCTAACACGCTATGCTAATATGCTAATATGCTAATATGCTAATATGCTAATATGCTAATATGCTAATATGCTAATATGCTAATATGCTATGCTAATATGCTAATATGCTAATATGCTATGCTAATATGCTAATATGCTAATATGCTAATATGCTAATATGCTAATATGCTATGCTAATATGCTAATATGCTATGCTAATATGCTAATATGCTAATATGCTATGCTAATATGCTAATATGCTAATATGCTAATATGCTAATATGCTAATATGCTATGCTAATATGCTAATATGCTAATATGCTAATATGCTATGCTAATATGCTAATACGCTAACACGCTAACACGCTATGCTAATATGCTAATATGCTAATATGCTAATATGCTATGCTAATATGCTAATATGCTAATATGCTATATGCTAATATGCTAATATGCTAATATGCTATGCTAATATGCTAATATGTTAATATGCTAATATGCTAATATGCTAATATGCTAATATGCTAATATGCTATGCTAATATGCTAATATGCTAATATGCTATGCTAATATGCTAATATGCTAATATGCTAATATGCTAATATGCTAATATGATAATATGCTATGCTAATATGCTAATATGCTAATATGCTAATATGCTAATATGCTAATATGCTAATATGCTATGCTAATATGCTAATATGCTAATATGCTAATATGCTAATATGCTATGCTAATATGCTAATATGCTAATACACTACTCTACACGCTATGCTATGCTAATATGCTAATATGCTAATATGCTAATATGCTATGCTAATATGCTAATATGCTAATACGCTAACACGCTATGCTAATATGCTAATATGCTAATATGCTAATATGCTATGCTAATATGCTAATATGCTAAAATGCTATGCTAATATGCTAATATGCTAATATGCTAATATGCTAATATGCTAATATGCTAATATGCTAATATGCTAATATGCTAATATGCTAATATGCTAATATGCTAATAGCTAATTATGCTAATATGCTAATGCTATCTAATATGCTAATATGCTATATGCTAATATGCTAATATGCTAATATGCTATGCTAATATGCTAATATATGCTAATATGCTAATATGCTAATATGCTAATATGCTAATATGCTAATATGCTAATATGCTATATATATGCTAATATGCTAATATGCTAATATGCTAATATGCTATGCTAATATGCTAATATGCTAATACACTAACACGCTATGCTAATATGCTAATATTGCTAATATGCTAATATGCTAATATGCTAATATGCTAATATGCTAATATGCTAATATGCTAATACTGCTAAACTATGCTAATATGCTAATATGCTAATATGCTAATATGCTAATATGCTAATATGCTAATATGCTAATATGCTAATATGCTAATGCTAATATGCTATATGCTAATATGCTAATATGCTATGCTAATATGCTAATATGCTAATATGCTAATATGCTAATATGCTAATATGCTATGCTATAATATGCTAATATGCTAATATGCTAATATGCTAATATGCTAATATGCTAATATGCTAATATGCTAATGCTAATATGCTAATATGCTAATATGCTAATATGCTAATATGCTAATATGCTAATATGCTAATATGCTAATATGCTAATAACGCTATGCTAATATGCTAATATGCTAATATGCTAATATGCTAATATGCTAATATGCTATGCTAATATGCTAATATGCTAATATGCTAATTTGCTATGCTAATATGCTAATATGCTAATATGCTAATATGCTAATATGCTAATATGCTAATATGCTATGCTAATATGCTAATATGCTAATATGCTAATATGCTATGCTAGCTAATATGCTAATATGCTAATATGCTAATATGCTAATATGCTAATATGCTATGCTAATATGCTAATATGCTAATATCTAATATGCTAAATGCTAATATGCTAATATACTATGCTAATATGCTAATATGCTATTAATATGCTAATATGCAATATGCTAATATGCTAATATGCTAATATGCTTAATATGCTAATATGCTAATATGCTATATGCTAATATGCTAATATGCTAATATGCTAATATGCTAATATGCTAATATGCTAATAGCTAATATGCTAATATGCTAATATGCTATATGCTAATATGCTAATATGCTAATATGCTAATATGCTATTGCTAATATGCTATGCTAATATGCTAATAATTGCTAATATGCTAATATGCTAATATGCTAATATACTAATATGCTAATATGCTAATATGCTATGCTATGCTAATATGCTAATATGCTAATATGCTAATATGCTATGCTAATATGCTATGCTAATATGCTAATATGCTAATATGCTAATATGCTAATATGCTAATATGCTATGCTAATATGCTAATATGCTAATATGCTAATATGCTAATAAGCTAATATGCTAATATGCTAATATGCTATGCTAATATGCTAATATGCTAATATGCTAATATGCTATGCTAATATGCTAATATGCTAATATGCTAATATGCTAATATGCTATGCTAATATGCTAATATGCTAATATGCTAATATGCTAATATGCTAATATGCTAATACACTAACACGCTATGCTAATATGCTAATATGCTAATATGCTAATATGCTAATATGCTAATATGCTATGCTAATATGCTAATATGCTAATATGCTAATATGCTATTATGCTAATATGCTAATATGCTATGCTAATATGCTATGCTAATATGCTAATATGCTAATATGCTAATATGCTAATATGCTAATACGCTAATATGCTAATAAGCTATGCTAATATGCTAATATGCTAATATGCTAATATGCTAATATGCTAATACACTAACACGCTATGCTAATATGCTAATATGCTAATATGCTAATATGCTAATATGCTAATATGCTATGCTAATATGCTAATATGCTAATATGCTATTATGCTAATATGCTAAGCTATGCTAATATGCTATGCTAATATGCTAATATGCTATGCTAATATGCTAATATGCTAATATGCTAATATGCTAATATGCTAATATGCTATGCTAATATGCTAATATGCTAATATGTTAATATGCTAATATGCTATGCTAATATGCTAATATGCTAATATGCTAATACACTAACATGCTATGCCAATATGCTAATATGCTAATATGCTAATATGCTATGCTAATATGTTATGCTAATATGCTAATATGCTAATACGCTAACACGCTATGCTAATATGCTAATATGCTAATATGCTAATATGCTATGCTAATATGCTAATATGCTAATATGCTAATATGCTATGCTAATATGCTAATATGCTAATATGCTAATATGCTAATATGTTAATATGCTATGCTAATATGCTAATATGCTAATATGCTAATATGCTAATATCCTAATATGCTATGCTAATATGCTAATATGCTAATATGCTAATATGCTAATATGCTATGCTAATATGCTAATATGCTAATATGCTAATATGCTATGCTATGCTAATATGCTAATATGCTAATATGCTAATATGCTAATATGCTATG
The DNA here is from genome assembly GCF_023856365.1 of Brienomyrus brachyistius. Lineage (NCBI taxonomy): Eukaryota > Metazoa > Chordata > Actinopteri > Osteoglossiformes > Mormyridae > Brienomyrus > Brienomyrus brachyistius. The sequence goes on along the minus strand of NW_026043000.1, from coordinate 16,416 downwards.
CTAATATGCTAATATGCTAATATGCTAATATGCTAATATGCTATGCTAATATGCTAATATGCTAATATGCTAATGTGCTAATATGCTAATATGCTAATATGCTAATATGCTATGCTAATATGCTAATATGCTAATATGCTAATATGCTAATATGCTATGCTAATATGCTAATATGCTAATATGCTAATATGCTAATATGCTATGCTAATATGCTAATATGCTAATATGCTAATATGCTAATATGCTAATACACTAACACGCTATGCTAATATGCTAATATGCTAATATGCTAATATGCTAATATGCTATGCTAATATGCTAATATGCTAATATGCTATTATGCTAATATGCTAATATGCTATGCTAATATGCTAATATGCTAATATGCTAATACGCTAATATGCTAACAAGCTATGCTAATATGCTAATATGCTAATATGCTAATATGCTAATATGCTAATATGCTAATATGCTAATATGCTAATATGCTATGCTAATATGCTAATATGCTAATATGCTAATATGCTATGCTAATATGCTAATATGCTAATATGCTATGCTAATATGCTAATATGCTAATATGCTAATATGCTATGCTAATATGCTAATATGCTAATATGCTATGCTAATATGCTAATATGCTAATATGCTATGCTAATATGCTAATATGCTAATATGCTAATATGCTAATATGCTAATATGCTATGCTAATATGCTAATATGCTAATATGCTAATATGCTAATATGCTAATACACTAACACGCTATGCTAATATGCTAATATGCTAATAGGCTAATATGCTATGCTAATATGCTAATATGCTAATATGCTAATATGCTAATATGCTAATATGCTATGCTAATATGCTAATATGCTAATATGCTAATATGCTAATATTCTATGCTAATATGCTAATATGCTAATACGCTAATACGCTATGCTAATATGCTAATACGCTAATACGCTAACATGCTATGCTAATATGCTAATATGCTAATATGCTAATATGCTATGCTAATATGCTAATATGCTAATATGCTAATATGCTAATATGCTATGCTAATATGCTAATATGCTAATATGCTAATATGCTATGCTAATATGCTATGCTAATATGCTAATATGCTAATATGCTAATATGCTAATATGCTATACTAATATGCTAATATGCTAATATGCTAATATGCTAATATGCTAATATGCTAATATGCTAATATGCTAATATGCTAATATGCTATGCTAATATGCTAATATGCTAATACACTAACACGCTATGCTAATATGCTAATATGCTAATATGCTAATATGCTAATATGCTATGCTAATATGCTAATATGTTAATATGCTAATATGCTAATATGCTAATAAGCTAATATGCTAATATGCTAATATGCTAATATGCTAATATGTTAATATGCTAATATGCTATACTAATATGCTAATATGCTAATATGCTAATATGCTAATACGCTAATATGCTAATATGCTAATATGCTAATATGCTATGCTAATATGCTAATATGCTAATATGCTAATATGCTAATATGCTAATATGCTATGCTAATATGCTAATATGCTAATATGCTAATATGCTAATATGCTAATATGCTAATACGCTAACATGCTATGCTAATATGCTAATATGCTAATATGCTGCTATGCTAATATGCTAATATGCTAATATGCTAATATGCTATACTGCTATGCTAATATGCTAATATGCTAATATGCTAATATGCTAATATGCTATGCTAATATGCTAATATGCTAATATACTAATATGCTAATATGCTAATATGCTATGCTAATATGCTAATATGCTAATATGCTAATATGCTATGCTGCTATGCTAATATGCTAATATGCTAATATGCTAATATGCTAATATGTTAATATGCTAATATGCTAATATGCTATGCTAATATGCTAATATGCTAATATGCTATGCTAATATGCTAATATGCTAATATGCTAATATGCTATGCTAATATGCTAATATGCTAATATGCTAATATGTTAATATGCTAATATGCTAATATGCTAATACGCTAACACGCTATGCTAATATGCTAAGCTAATATGCTAATATGCTAATATGCTAATATGCTAATATGCTATACTAATATGCTAATATGCTAATATGCTAATATGCTATGCTAATATGCTAATATGCTAATATGCTAATATGCTAATACACTAACACGCTATGCTAATATGTTAATATGCTAATATGCTAATATGCTAATATGCTATGCTAATATGCTAATATGCTAATATGCTAATATGCTATGTTAATACGCTAATATGCTAAAATGCTAATATGCTAATATGCTAATATGCTATGCTAATATGCTAATATGCTAATATGCTAATATGCTAATATGCTAATATTCTATGCTAATATGCTAATATGCTATGCTAATATGCTAATATGCTAATATGCTAATATGCTAATATGCTATGCTAATATGCTAATATGCTAATATGCTAATATGCTAATATGCTAATATGCTATGCTAATATGCTAATATGCTAATATGCTAATATGCTAATGTGCTAATATGCTATGCTAATATGCTAATATGCTAATACACTAACACGCTATGCTAATATGCTAATATGCTAATATGCTAATATGCTAATATGCTAATATGCTATGCTAATATGCTAATATGCTAATATGCTAATATGCTAATACGTTAATATGCTAACACGCTATGCTAATATGCTAATATGCTAATATGCTAATATGCTAATATGCTAATATGCTAATATGCTAATATGCTATGCTAATATGCTAATATGCCATGCTAATATGCTAATATGCTATGCTAATATGCTAATATGCTAATACGCTAACACGCTATGCTAATATGCTAATATGCTAATATGCTAATATGCTAATATGCTAATATGCTATGCTAATATGCTAATATGCTAATATGCTAATATGCTAATATGCTAATATGCTATGCTAATATGCTAATATGCTAATATGCTAATATGCTAATATGCTAATATGCTATGCTAATATGCTAATATGCTATGCTAATATGCTAATATGCTAATATGCTATGCTAATATGCTAATATGCTAATATGCTAATATGCTAATATGCTAATATGCTATGCTAATATGCTAATATGCTAATATGCTAATATGCTATGCTAATATGCTAATACGCTAACACGCTAACACGCTATGCTAATATGCTAATATGCTAATATGCTAATATGCTATGCTAATATGCTAATATGCTAATATGCTAATATGCTAATATGCTATGCTAATATGCTAATATGTTAATATGCTAATATGCTAATATGCTAATATGCTAATATGCTATGCTAATATGCTAATATGCTAATATGCTATGCTAATATGCTAATATGCTAATATGCTAATATGCTAATATGCTAATATGATAATATGCTATGCTAATATGCTAATATGCTAATATGCTAATATGCTAATATGCTAATATGCTATGCTAATATGCTAATATGCTAATATGCTAATATGCTAATATGCTATGCTAATATGCTAATATGCTAATACACTAACACGCTATGCTATGCTAATATGCTAATATGCTAATATGCTAATATGCTATGCTAATATGCTAATATGCTAATACGCTAACACGCTATGCTAATATGCTAATATGCTAATATGCTAATATGCTATGCTAATATGCTAATATGCTAAAATGCTATGCTAATATGCTAATATGCTAATATGCTAATATGCTAATATGCTAATATGCTATGCTAATATGCTAATATGCTAATATGCTAATATGCTAATATGCTATGCTAATATGCTAATATGCTAATATGCTAATGTGCTAATATGCTAATATGCTAATATGCTAATATGCTATGCTAATATGCTAATATGCTAATATGCTAATATGCTAATATGCTATGCTAATATGCTAATATGCTAATATGCTAATATGCTAATATGCTATGCTAATATGCTAATATGCTAATATGCTAATATGCTAATATGCTAATACACTAACACGCTATGCTAATATGCTAATATGCTATTATGCTAATATGCTAATATGCTATGCTAATATGCTAATATGCTAATATGCTAATACGCTAATATGCTAACAAGCTATGCTAATATGCTAATATGCTAATATGCTAATATGCTAATATGCTAATATGCTAATACACTAACACGCTATGCTAATATGCTAATATGCTAATATGCTAATATGCTAATATGCTATGCTAATATGCTAATATGCTAATATGCTATTATGCTAATATGCTAATATGCTAACAAGCTATGCTAATATGCTATGCTAATATGCTAATATGCTAATATGCTAATATGCTAATATGCTAATATGCTATGCTAATATGCTAACATGCTAATATGCTAATATGCTAATATGCTAATACGCTAATATGCTAACACGCTATGCTAATATGCTAATATGCTAATATGCTAATATGCTAATATGCTATGCTAATATGCTAATATGCTAATATGCTATTATGCTAATATGCTAATATGCTATGCTAATATGCTAATATGCTAATATGCTATGCTAATAGAATAGAATAGAATAGAATAAACCTTTATTATCCCACGAATGAGAAATTTAGGTGTTACAGAGCTCTTGCACAAAAACGTAATATAGAACAATAGGAGCAGGTAGATACACAAAGATATAAATACAAATGTACAAAAAGTTTTGGAAATAAATAAAGATGTACAGAGATATGTACAAAATGTACAGAGATATGTACACAAGTGCGGGGGTGGGGTGGGGTGTGAATGATCCTGGTTACAGCATGTGATATGTCAGTTAAACATATATGAGTAAAAAATACTCACGCTAAACTGTTATAATGTCTGACAGCCGCTGGTAGGAATGACCTGCGGTAGCGCTCCTTCCTACACTGTGGGTGTAGAAGTCTATTGCTGAATGAGCTGCTCAGAGCTCGTACAGTCTCATGCAGGGGGTGGGAGGTGTTGTCCATAATGGATGTTAGCTTAGACCGCATCCTCTCATCCCCAACCTGCTCGATGGATTTCAGTGGGCAGCCCAGGACAGAGCTGGCCCTCTTCACCAGTTTGTCCAATTTCCCCCTGTTCCTCTCTGCAATTCCACCACACCAGCAGACCACAGCATAAAAGATAGCAGATGCTACCACAGTGTCATAGAAGGACCTTAAGAGAGTCCTGTTCAACCCAAAGGATCTTAGCCGCCTAAGCAGGTGAAGACGACTTAGACCCTTTTTGTAAACTGCCTCAGTGTTTGTAGACCAGTCCAGTTTGTTGTTTAGGTGAACACCCAGGAATTTGTACTCCTTCACCGTTTCAATGTCCAGACCCTGGATGTTCACCGGTGTAGTAGGAGAAGACTTCTTGCTGAAGTCAATCACCAGTTCCTTCGTCTTGCTGGCATTAATATGAAGATGGTTCAGTTCACACCAGCTGACAAAGCGATCGATGACCCCCCTGTATTCCAGCTCGTTCCCCTCTGACACCCGACCAACAATGGCAGTGTCGTCTGAAAACTTCTGTAGATGGCAAGTGTCCGTGTTGTAATTGAAGTCCGCAGTGTATAGGGTGAAGAGAAAATTATAGAGAGAATAATATGCTAATATGCTAATATGCTAATATGCTAATATGCTAATATACTATGCTAATATGCTAATATGCTAATATGCTAATATACTAATATGCTATGCTAATATGCTAATATGCTAATATGCTAATATGCTATGCTAATATGCTAATACGCTAACACGCTATGCTAATATGCTAATATGCTAATATGCTAATATGCTAATATGCTATGCTAATATGCTAATATGCTAATATGCTAATATGCTATGCTAATATGCTAATATGCTAATATGCTAATATGCTAATATGCTAATATGCTAATACGCTAATATGCTAATATGCTAATATGCTAATATGCTAATATGCTAATATGCTATGCTAATATGCTAATATGCTATGCTAATATGCTAATATGCCATGCTAATATGCTAATATGCTAATATGATAATATGCTATGCTAATATACTAATATGCTAATATGCTAATATGCTAATATGCTAATATGCTAATATGCTAATATGCTAATATACTATGCTAATATGCTAATATGCTAATATGCTAATATGCTATGCTAATATGCTAATATGCTAATATGCTAATATGCTATGCTAATATGCTAATACGCTAACACGCTATGCTAATATGCTAATATGCTAATATGCTAATATGCTATGCTAATATGCTAATATGCTAATATGCTATGCTAATATGCTAATATGCTAATATACTAATATGCTAATATGCTAATATACTAATATGCTATGCTAATATGCTAATATGCTAATATGCTAATATGCTAATATGCTAATATGCTAATACGCTAACACGCTATGCTAATATGCTAATATGCTAATATGCTAATATGCTAATATGCTATGCTAATATGCTAATATGCTAATATGCTAATATGCTAATATGCTAATATGCTAATATGCTATGCTAATATGCTAATATGCTAATATGCTAATATGCTAATATGCTAATATGCTATGCTAATATGCTAATATGCTAATTTGCTAATATGCTAATATGCTAATATGCTATGCTAATATGCTATGCTAATATGCTAATTTGCTAATATGCTAATATGCTAATATGCTAATATGCTATGCTAATATGCTAATATGCTAATACGCTATGCTAATATGCTAATATGCTAATATGCTAATGTGCTAATATGCTATGCTAATATGCTAATATGCTAATATGCTAATATGCTAATATGCTAATATGCTAATGCTAATATGCTAATATGCTAATATGCTAATATGCTAATATGCTAATATGCTAATATGCTAATATGCTATGCTAATATGCTAAAATGCTGATATGCTAATATGCTATGCTAATATGCTAATATGCTAATATGCTATGCTAATATGCTAATATGCTAATATACTAATATGCTAATATGCTAATATGCTATGCTAATATGCTAATATGCTAATACACTAACACGCTATGCTAATATGCTAATATGCTAATATGCTAATATGCTAATATGCTAATATGCTAATATGCTAATATGCTATGCTAATATGCTAATATACTAATATGCTATGCTAATATGCTAATATGCTAATATGCTATTATGCTAATATGCTAATATGCTATGCTAATATGCTAATATGCTAATATGCTAATACGCTAATATGCTAACAAGCTATGCTAATATGCTAATATGCTAATATGCTAATATGCTAATATGCTAATATGCTAATACACTAACACGCTATGCTAATATGCTAATATGCTAATATGCTAATATGCTAATATGCTATGCTAATATGCTAATGCTAATATGCTATTATGCTAATATGCTAATATGCTAACAAGCTATGCTAATATGCTATGCTAATATGCTAATATGCTAATATGCTAATATGCTAATATGCTAATATGCTAATATGCTATGCTAATATGCTAACATGCTAATATGCTAATATGCTAATATGCTAATACGCTAATATGCTAACACGCTATGCTAATATGCTAATATGCTAATATGCTAATATGCTAATATGCTATGCTAATATGCTAATATGCTAATATGCTATTATGCTAATATGCTAATATGCTATGCTAATATGCTAATATGCTAATATGCTATGCTAATAGAATAGAATAGAATAGAATAAACTTTATTATCCCACGAATGAGAAATTTAGGTGTTACAGAGCTCTTGCACAAAAACGTAATATAGAAACAATAGGAGCAGGTAGATACACAAAGATATAAATACAAATGTACAAAAAGTTTTGGAAATAAATAAAGATGTACAGAGATATGTACAAAATGTACAGAGATATGTACACAAGTGCGGGGGTGGGGTGGGGTGTGAATGATCCTGGTTACAGCATGTGATATGTCAGTTAAACATATATGAGTAAAAAATACTCACGCTAAACTGTTATAATGTCTGACAGCCGCTGGTAGGAATGACCTGCGGTAGCGCTCCTTCCTACACTGTGGTGTAGAAGTCTATTGCTGAATGAGCTGCTCAGAGCTCGTACAGTCTCATGCAGGGGGTGGGAGGTGTTGTCCATAATGGATGTTAGCTTAGACCCGCATCCTCTCATCCCCAACCTGCTCGATGGATTTCAGTGGGCAGCCCAGGACAGAGCTGGCCCTCTTCACCAGTTTGTCCAATTTCCCCCTGTTCCTCTCTGCCAATTCCACCACACCAGCAGACCACAGCATAAAAGATAGCAGATGCTACCACAGTGTCATAGAAGGACCTTAAGAGAGTCCTGTTCAAACCCAAAGGATCTTAGCCGCCTAAGCAGGTGAAGACGACTTAGACCCTTTTTGTAAACTGCCTCAGTGTTTGTAGACCAGTCCAGTTTGTTGTTTAGGTGAACACCCAGGAATTTGTACTCCTTCACCGTTTCAATGTCCAGACCCTGGATGTGTCACCGGTGTAGTAGGAGAAGACTTCTTGCTGAAGTCAATCACCAGTTCCTTCGTCTTGCTGGCATTAATATGAAGATGGTTCAGTTCACACCAGCTGACAAAGCGATCGATGACCCCCCTGTATTCCAGCTCGTTCCCCTCTGACACCCGACCAACAATGGCAGTGTCGTCTGAAAACTTCTGTAGATGGCAAGTGTCCGTGTTGTAATTGAAGGTCCGCAGTGTATAGGGTGAAGAGAAAATTATAGAGAGAATAATATGCTAATATGCTAATATGCTAATATGCTAATATGCTAATATACTATGCTAATATGCTAATATGCTAATATGCTAATATACTAATATGCTATGCTAATATGCTAATATGCTAATATGCTAATATGCTATGCTAATATGCTAATACGCTAACACGCTATGCTAATATGCTAATATGCTAATATGCTAATATGGCTAATATGCTATGCTAATATGCTAATATGCTAATATGCTAATATGCTATGCTAATATGCTAATATGCTAATATGCTAATATGCTAATATGCTAATATGCTAATACGCTAATATGCTAATATGCTAATATGCTAATATGCTAATATGCTAATATGCTAATATGCTATGCTAATATGCTAATATGCTATGCTAATATGCTAATATGCCATGCTAATATGCTAATATGCTAATATGATAATATGCTATGCTAATATACTAATATGCTAATATGCTAATATGCTAATATGCTAATATGCTAATATGCTAATATACTATGCTAATATGCTAATATGCTAATATGCTAATATGCTATGCTAATATGCTAATATGCTAATATGCTAATATGCTATGCTAATATGCTAATACGCTAACACGCTATGCTAATATGCTAATATGCTAATATGCCTAATATGCTATGCTAATATGCTAATATGCTAATATGCTATGCTAATATGCTAATATGCTAATATACTAATATGCTAATATGCTAATATACTAATATGCTATGCTAATATGCTAATATGCTAATATGCTAATATGCTAATATGCTAATATGCTAATACGCTAACACGCTATGCTAATATGCTAATATGCGAATATGCTAATATGCTAATATGCTAATATGCTATGCTAATATGCTAATATGCTATATGCTAATATGCTAATATGCCTAATATGCTAATATGCTATGCTAATTTGCTAATATGCTAATCTGCTAATATGCTAATATGCTAATATGCTATGCTAATATGCTAATCTGCTAATTTGCTAATATGCTAATATGCTAATATGCTATGCTAATATGCTATGCTAATATGCTAATTTGCTAATATGCTAATATGCTAATATGCTAATATGCTATGCTAATATGCTAATATGCTAATACGCTATGCTAATATGCTAATATGCTAATATGCTAATGTGCGTAATATGCTATGCTAATATGCTAATATGCTAATATGCTAATATGCTAATATGCTAATATGCTATGCTATTATGCTAATATGCTAATATGCTAATATGCTAATTGCTAATATGCTAATATGCTATGCTAATATGCTAAAATGCTGATATGCTAATATGCTATGCTAATATGCTAATTATGCTGAATATGCTATGCTAATATGCTAATATGCTAATATACTAATATGCTAATATGCTAATATGCTATGCTAATATGCTAATATGCTAATACACTAACACGCTATGCTAATATGCTAATATGCTAATATGCTAATATGCTAATATGCTAATATGCTAATATGCTAATATGCTATGCTAATATGCTAATATACTAATATGCTATGCTAATATGCTAATATGCTAATATGCTAATATGCTAATACGCTAATATGCTAACACGCTATGCTAATATGCTAATATGCTAATATGCTAATATGCTAATATGCTAATATGCTAATATGCTAATATGCTATGCTAATATGCTAATAATGCTATGCTAATATGCTAATATGCTATGCTAATATGCTACTATGCTAATACGCTAACACGCTATGCTAATATGCTAATATGCTATATGCTAATATGCTAATATGCTAATATGCTATGCTAATATGCTAATATGCTAATATGCTAATATGCTAATATGCTAATATGCTATGCTAATATGCTAATATGCTAATATGCTAATATGCTAATATGCTAATATGCTATGCTAATATGCTAATATGCTAATATGCTAATATGCTAATATGCTAATATGCTATTGCTAATATACTAATATGCTAATATGCTAATATGCTAATATGCTAATATGCTATACTAATATGCTAATATGCTAATATACTAATATGCTATGCTAATATGCTAATACGCTACACGCTATGCTAATATGCTAATATGCTAATATGCTAATATGCTATGCTAATATGCTAATATGCTAATATGCTAATATGGTAATATGCTAATATGCTATGCTAATATGCTAATATGCTAATATGCTAATATGCTATGCTAATATGCTAATATGCTAATATGCTAATATGCTAATATGCTATGCTAATATGCTAATATGCTAATATGCTAATATGCTATGCTAATATGCTAATATGCTAATATGCTAATATGTTAATATGCTATGCTAATATGCTAATATGCTAATATGCTAATATGCTATGCTAATATGCCTAATATGCTAATATGCTAATATGCTAATCTTGCTATGCTAATATGCTAATCTACACTAACACGCTATGCTAATATGCTAATATGCTAATATGCTAATATGCTAATATACTAATATGCTAATATGCTATGCTAATATGCTAATATGCTAATATGCTAATATACTAATATGCTAATATGCTAATATGCTAATATGCTATGCTAATATGCTAATATGCTGATATGCTAATATGCTAATATGCTAATATGCTAATATGCACGAATATGCTATGCTAATATGCTATGCTAATATGCTAATATGCTAATATGCTAATATGCTAATATGCTAATATGCTATGCTAATATGCTAATATGCTAATATGCTAATATGCTAATATGCTAATATTTTAATATGCTAATATGCTAAGCTATGCTAATATGCTAATATGCTAATGCTAACTATGCTAATATGCTATGCTAATATACTAATATGCTAATATTGCTAATATGCTAATATGCCTAATATGAGCTAATATGCTATGCTAATATGCTAATATGCTAATATGCTAATATGCCATGCAATATGCTATGCTAATATGCTAATATGCTAATATGCTAATATGCTATATGCTAATAGCTAATATGCATGCTATATGCTAATATGCTATCTAATGCTAATATGCTAATATGCTAATATGCTAATATGCTAATATGCTATGCTAATATGCTAATATGCTAATATGCTAATATGCTAATTGCTAGCTAATATGCTAATATGCTAATATGCTAATATGCTAATACACTAACACGCTATGCTAATATGCTAATATGCTAATATGCTAATATGCTATGCTAATATGCTATGCTAATATGCTAATATGCTAATATGCTAATATGCTAATATGACTAATTACTAATACTTAATATGCTATATGCTAATACTAATATGCTAATATGCTAATATGCTATGCTAATATGCTAATATGCTAATATGCTAATATGCTAATATGCTATGCTAATATGCTAATATGCTAATATGCTAATATGCTAATATACTAATATGCTAATATGCTAATATGCTATGCTAATATGCTAATATGCTAATATGCTAATATGCTATGCAAATATGCTAATATGCTAATATGCTAATATACTAATATGCTAATATGCTAATATGCTATGCTAATATACTATGCTAATATACTAATATGCTAATATGCTAATATGCTAATATGCTAATTTGCTAATATGCTATGCTAATATGCTAATATGCTAATATGCTAATATACTAATATGCTAATATGCTAATATGCTAATATGCTAATATGCTAATATGCTAATATGCTTATATACTAATATGCTAATACGCTAACATGCTATGCTAATATGCTAATATGCTAATATGCTAGTATGCTAATATGCTATGCTAATATGCTAATATGCTAATATGCTAATATGCTAATATGCTAATATGCTATGCTAATATGCTAATATGCTAATATGCTAATATGCTATGCTAATATGCTAATATGTTAATATGCTATATGCTAATATGCTAATATGCTAATATGCTAATATGCTATGCTAATATGCTAATATGCTAATATGCTAATATGCTATGCTAATATGCTAATATGCTAATATGCTAATATGCTATGCTAATATGCTAATACATTAACACGCTATGCTAATATGCTAATATGCTAATATGCTAATATGCTAATATGCTAATATGCTATGCTAATATGCTAATATGCTAATATGCTAATATGCTAATATGCTAATATGCTATGCTAATATGCTAATATGCTAATATGCTAATATTCTATGCTAATATGCTAATATGCTAATACGCTAATACGCTATGCTAATATGCTAATACCCTAATACGCTAACATGCTATGCTAATATGCTAATATGCTAATATGCTAATATGCTAATATGCTAATATGCTAATATGCTATGCTAATATGCTAATATGCTAATATGCTAATATGCTCTATGCTAATATGCTAATATGCTAATATGCTAATATGCTATGCTAATATGCTAATATGCTAATATGCTAATATGCTAATATGCTATACTAATATGCTATGCTAATATGCTAATATGCTAATATGCTAATATGCTAATATGCTAATATGCTATGCTAATATGCTAATATGCTAATACACTAACACGCTATGCTAATATGCTAATATGCTAATATGCTAATATGCTAATATGCTATGCTAATATGCTAATATGCTAATATGCTAATATGCTAATATGCTAATATGCTATGCTAATATGCTAATATGCTAATATGCTAATATGCTATGCTAATATGATAATATGCTAATATGCTATGCTATGCTAATATGCTAATATGCTAATATGCTAATATGCTAATATGCTAATACGCTAACATGCTATGCTAATATGCTAATATGCTAATATGCTAATATGCTAATACGCTAACATGCTATGCTAATATGCTAATATGCTAATATGCTAATATGCTAATACGCTAATATGCTAATATGCTAATATGCTAATATGCTATATGCTATGCTAATATGCTAATATGCTAATATGTTAATATGCTAATATGCTATGCTAATATGCTATGCTAATACGCTAACACGCTATGCTAATATGCTAATATGCTAATATGCTAATATGCTAATATGCTAATATGCTAATATGCTATGCTAATATGCTAATATGCTAATAAGCTAATATGCTAATATGCTAATATGCTAATATGCTAATATGCTAATATGCTAATATGCTAATATGCTAATATGCTATGCTAATATGCTATGCTAATATGCTAATATGCTAATATGCTAATATGCTAATATGCTAATATGCTAATACGCTAACATGCTATGCTAATATGCTAATATACTAATATGCTAATATGCTAATATGCTAATATGCTATGCTAATATGCTAATATACTAAAATGCTAATATGCTAATATGCTATACTAATATGCTAATATGCTAATATGCTAATATGCTAATATGCTATGCTAATATGCTATATGCTAATATGCTATTACACTAACACGCTATGCTAATATGCTAATATGCTAATATGCTAATATGCTATGCTAATATGCTAATATGCTAATATGCTAATATGCTAATATGCTATGCTATGCTAATATGCTAATATGCTAATATGCTAATATGATAATATGCTAATATGCTATGCTATGCTAATATGCTAATATGCTAATATGCTAATATGCTAATATGCTAATACGCTAACATGCTATGCTAATATGCTAATATGCTAATATGCTAATATGCTAATATGCTAATACGCTAATATGCTAATATGCTAATATGCTAATATGCTATGCTAATATGCTAATATGCTAATATGCTAATATGCTAATATGCTATGCTAATATGCTAATATGCTAATACGCTAACACGCTATGCTAATATGCTAATATGCTAATATGCTAATATTCTAATATGCTAATATGCTAATAAGCTAATATGCTAATATGCTAATATGCTAATATGCTAATATGCTATGCTAATAGCTAATATGCAATATGCTAATATGCTAATATGCTAATATGCTAATCCGCTACATGCTATGCTAATATGCTAATATGCTAATATGCTAATATGCTAATATGCTAATATGCTAATATGCTAATATGCTAATATGCTAATATACTATGCTAATATGCTAATATGCTAATACACTAACACGCTATGCTAATATGCTAATATGCTAATATGCTAATATGCTAATATGCTAATATGCTAATATGCTATATGCTATGCTATGCTAATATGCTAATATGCTAATATGCTAATATGCTAATATGCTATGCTAATATGCTAATCTGCTAATATGCTAATATGCTAACTATGCTAATACGCTAATATGCTAATATGCTAATATGCTAATTTATGCTAATATGCTAATATGCTATATGCTAATATGCTAATATGCTAATATGCTAATATGCCTATGCTAATACGCTAATATGCTAATATGCTAATATGCTATGCAAATATGCTAATATGCTAATATGCTAATATGCTAATATGCTATGCTAATATTGCTAATATGCTAATATGCTAATATGCTAATATGCTAATATACTAATATACTATATGCTAATATGCTAATATGCTAATATGCTATGCTAATATGCTAATATGCTAATATGCTAATATGCTAATATGCTATCTAATATGCTAATATGCTAATATGCTAATATGCTAATATGCTAATATGCTATGCTAATATGCTAATATGCTAATATGCTAATATGCTAATATGCTAATATGCTAATCTTGCTAATATGCTAATATGCTATGCTAATATGCTATGCTAATATGCTATGCTAATATGCTAATATGCTAATATACTAATATGCTAATATGCTAATATGCTAATATGCTAATTTGCTAATATGCTATGCTAATATGCGAATATGCTAATATGCTAATATGCTATTATGCTAATATGCTAATATACTAATATGCTAATACGCTAACATGCTATGCTAATATGCTAATATGCTAATATGCTAATATGCTAATATGCTAATATGCTATGCTAATATGCTAATATGCTAATATGCTAATATGCTATGCTAATATGCTAATATGCTAATATGCTATGCTAATATGCTAATATGCTAATATGCTAATATGCTATGCTAATATGCTAATATGCTAATATGCTATGCTAATATGCTAATATGCTAATATGCTATGCTAAATATGCTAATATGCTAATATGCTAATATGCTATGCTAATATGCTAATATGCTAATATGCTATGCTAATATGCTAATATGCTAATATGCTATGCTAATATGCTAATATGCTAATATGCTAATATGCTAAAATGCTAATATGCTATGCTATATGCTAATATGCTAATATGCTAATATGCTAATATGCTAATATGCTAATATGCTAATACACTAACACGCTATGCTAATATGCTAATATGCTAATAGGCTAATATGCTATGCTAATATGCTAATATGCTAATATGCTAATATGCTAATATGCTAATATGCTAATATGCTATGCTAATATGCTAATATGCTAATATGCTAATATGCTAATTCTATGCTAATATGCTAATATGCTAATACGCTAATACGCTATGCTAATATGCTAATACGCTAATACGCTAACATGCTATGCTAATATGCTAATATGCTAATATGCTAAAGCTATGCTAATATGCTAATATGCTAATATGCTAATATGCTAATATGCTAATGCTAATATGCTAATATGCTATGCTAATATGC
>NW_026042999.1:0-66663 GCF_023856365.1 Brienomyrus brachyistius | reverse complement strand
AGGCCCGTAAGGGCAGCTCCTTCAGTAAGAGACTCAGACACCCGGCGTGTGACAGAACGGTACCGCAGGTCATTGGGCCCCACAGCAGTCAGGCTTTATAATCTGCACTCTGCTCATTGAACTTTTCCCCTGTTCACTGTCTTCTGATACAGTTTCTATCTGCTGCTGATCTGCAATATTGTTCCTCCTTATTCACTGATGTGCAGTGTTGCATTGAGCCAGTGCATTATGCCCTGTGTGGCAGCTTCCTTTGGGAGGCTAATATCTGGCACATGAGCAATAATGTTACATGCAATAGGATTGTGTATAAGTTAAGGATTGTGTATAAGTTAATTTTAATATTCCTATAATATTCCTCTGTATGTAATATATTCTTATTTTTTGTTTCTATTATTACCCTATATTTATATATACATCCATTTCTTTTACATTCATAATGATGTTGTTTGTTGTTTTGTGCCCCACTGCTCTTGTAACAAGCCTCAGTCTTGACTCTCCCTTTTAAGGTCTTGGCCTTAAATCACACTCGATATAGGTGGTGTCGTCCCCATCACCCTGACCAGGATACATGCTGTAAGATTAATGGATGGTGTTTATCTGTGTGATGAAAAAGAATGTGAATAAAACAAAAATGTACCATTATAAATGGGAGCCCTAGGATGTGTGGTGGTTAGAGATGTGGACTGATGAGAATTTTGCTTTTCTAAAGTTCTGTTGTGAAAACTGTACATTCCGTTCCATGTACAGTAGTGATATGTAGCAATCATGTGCTCCAGTCAAATGTCCAGCTGCATGAATAATAATGGTGGCTTGTTTGGATAAAATAACTTAGGCTGAATACTTGAAAGCGTGACCTGGGTGAGGTAGAGAGGAAACAGGGTCTTACAAGAAGCAGATATTGTTCTGTCTGTGTGGTTTTTACTCTTTGCAAAGTGAGTCCAGCACAGTGCAGTCAGTGGGTCAGTCTTCCTGAGCTGCATCTAACCAGTGGAAACATCTGCAGCACTGCAGAGAAGCACTCAGCAGACAAACAAACCCAAACAGCTTACAGCTGTATGTCACTTTTGGACAGAGGTGGACAAAGTACACAACTTCACTACTTGAGTTAAGTATAGATACTCCTCGTCAAATAATACTCAAAGTTTTTCAGTTAATTTTTTACTTCAGTTAAAGTACTGGAGTATTTGCATCTAAAAATACTTAAGTATTCAAAAGTACATTATGTTTTAAATGCAAGACATTTTTCAGAACCTAATGACTCCTGAACACCCCACTGAATACACTGACTGGCTTGTACATCTTGTAGAATAAAAAGCTTGTGGAATATGATACAATGACTATAGAAACACAACTGACATAACAAAAGTACAGCCATTGTCATTTTCATCTTATTTAACACCCCCCACCCCACTCACACAAAAGAGCATGGTAGTGTTCTTACAGAGCCGTAGCAGTGTGTGTGTGTGCATGTGTGCATGTGTGTTTGTGTGTGTGTGTGTCTATGTGTGTGTGTGTTTGTGTGTCTGTGTATGTTTGTGTGTGTGTCTATGTGTGTGTATGTTTGTGAGCCAAGTAACAAGACAGGGAGCAAGAAACAAAACTCCTCTTTCTTAATTATCCACATCGTTATTAACGACACAGGTATATATACAGGTACATATACAGGTACATGTATATACTCAAAAATACATCCAGAACACACAATTAAATGAAAAACGTAATTTAAGAACACTTGAAATTTTCATTCAGTTTCTTTCATCTGTTTAATATAATCGATCAGTCCCTGTGCGTTTGCCCCAAACCATTCAGCATGGTACACAAGGGAGACAAGTAAGCATGTGTGACATCAAAGAACTGATTGCAGCAACTCAGCCTTTCCACAACATTAAAGCCGCTTATTCCCCCCCATGCCATGAAGAAATAATCTCTGTGGCTCCCCTCTCCCCCTCCCTCAGCCCCCAGTCTGGCTTGAACATTTGCACTTCCAGTAAAAATGCGCCCCAAACACACTGACACCAAACTCAGCACCGGTGCTCCGTAAAATCCCGTGATTCAGTCTCAGAAGCACTGGCTCCCCTGCCCTCCTCTGAACATTATTAAAGCTACACCCTGAACACTCTGTGTGACTGACATGAATGAGAAGCATCTTTATTCATAATCTCTGTAGCGGAGGTCAGAATACAGAGTGTCATTATTCCCGTCTTTCTTCTGTCTCCTGGGTTTTGGCTTCTTAAGGTTCAGGGCAGCGTAATTCAGTGTGTCCTCGTCATGGCACTGTGGAGACAAAGATGGCAGAATTGGATGGATCAAATCGGTTTGCTATTACCTATTTTCACAAATAGCACTTAAAATGCTGATCCCAGGATGGAAATCAGTCTGAGGTTCATTTGTTTTACTGACGATTTGTAATTTGAAATATTTATTACATACTTGCTTGCGTGACCATTCCACTTTTGATATATCACTGTTCTTTTCATCTGTTTAAAATATATAACACATCAATATATTATTTAATTTCGCACGGTATCATACCGTGGTCAGATAACATTCCGAATTTTCAAGCAATCAACATCCTTTTTGTCTCAAAAATGAAAGTAAAAATGACTTCTGTCAATTTAAGTGTGCATGTTTGGATACGTGTCATTTGTTCTCATATATCATATATAATAAAATTGCTATAAAGGAGATCTTGGTAATAAAAGTTATTGATATGCAACTTATTGCAACATGTATATTTCAATAGATTTTGCAAAATATGAAAGATATAATACAAAAATGTAAATCTTACAGTACAAAAAGGTTTATATAAATAAGGTGAGATTTAATAATGGATTTTAAAACTGTATTACCTGCAAGAGTGGTTTTAATATGAAAATGTTATCTATCATAAAACAATTTTATATTTCTATAATTTGTTAAAATCTACATTTTGTCCTTCTGAGTGCATAAAGCCGGGCAGCGTACCTGCACAGTGTGTACAGGTCAGTTTACATCTTATACAAATGAGAGCAACGTTCAGAATAATGCTGCAAGATAAAACTATCAGCAAGCCAGAGTGAAGAGGATCCAGCAGCTTCTGAAAGCCTGTAACAAAGAGATAGATTTCAGCATAATGATATAGAGACACATTTCCCATTTGCTTACATTACATTAGTTAAAGATCAAATCGATAACACATTACAGCAGTTGTTTTGTAAATAGTCCATTTTTAACATGAACTTCTAGTATTTTGCATTTTAACAATTTATATTAATATTTGAAATAATTATTAAATTAGGCTCCGGACCCCCCGCGACCCAATAGGATAAGCGGTTTGGAAAATGGATGGATGGATGGATATTAATATTTGAAATAATTATTAAATTAGGCTCCGGACCCCCCGCGACCCAATAGGATAAGCGGTTTGGAAAATGGATGGATGGATGGATAATTATTAAATTAACATCTGTGTAATTTAATTTAAGCACTTAAATTAGAAAATTCATTACATTAAAAAAAGAAATAAATGTCTTAATAGCAGAATAAGCTAAATAAAACTTTGAAGCAGATATACTCTCCACACTGGGTGCTACCATCTATATCCAGCTGTGTGCCGTTCCCAAACAGCATCTCCCCACACTGGGTGTTACCATCTATATCCAGCTATGTGCCGTTCCCAAACAGCATCTCCCCACACATGGCCACAGCGCAGTAGTAAGTCCCAGCATCGGAGAGGCTGAGGTTCCCCTTGGGGAGGCTGTAGACGCAGCTCCGTGTAGGAGATCCAGCCTCAGGGCTCTTCTCACACTCATCACTGCTGTTTCCATGGCTGTAAATGACTCCAGGAAGGGATTCTCCTGATCCATGTCTGAACCAGTAAACACTGTGTTCTCCTGCACAGCTCCCAGTCTCTATCGTACACTGCAGGCTCACAGAGTCTCCTGGCTGCAATGTGTCAGACACAGGCTGCTGTACCACAGTCCTGCTGTTAGAGTCTTTACCTGAAAAGCAAAATAGTCATGATGACAGCCCTTTGAGAATAACAATGGAAAATACAGATCCTCAAAAATTGTTCTTACAGATTTTTGGGAACTGAATCGATGTTCTTCTAGCCATCCAAGAAATCAGTAACTTCTTGGAGAACAGCTGACATTCTTCTCTCTTTTTATTGTATTACTGCTTATTAGTATATATCAGGTAACACTATACATTAACTGCACCTACATAATACCTAAATAAAAATTATATGATAATAACAAACATTATAATCATATAATGTCTTGTATTAATGTATGAAGGTAGATGAATATAATTAATTTCAATTCAAAGAAATGAAGTGTGTAAAGTGTACTTTATATTTTCATGATTTTCGTGACTTTACATTTGGTTTATGTTGCCCCTTTTCCACAGGAAGGTATTTATTGTTTTTGCATATTTAGCTCTTGATGTGTTTTGGTATTTTTGAGCATTTTGCTGTAGTACCTGCATAATTTAATTCAAGAGCCGAAGAGCTGTTTGCCCATTACTAGTTTGTCTATCTTTTAACATTAAAGAAAAAGTATACATAGTAAAAGGAATTACTTGGTTTCGTAGTTCCTCCTATTTATTTTCTTATGCACACAAAAGTAAGTTTTTCCGTTCAACCATAGCACTACAGCGAAAAGCAAAACGTCATGGCAAATACAATTATGCTTTATTCCAATACACATTGCTAATTTTTCATTATTATTACATTTATTCAGCATAATATCTTCAAAGGTTTCATGATTTAATTTGCAATCTTCTGGCCTGAAATCTTTTCCTGCTACACTGAAGACTCTCTCAGCGTGTGCAGAGAAAGCTGCAGCCAAAGGGTTGGCATCCTCTGATAAACATGGTTGGTTCAGGTATCGGTGACATTATGTGAACCTTTCATGGCAGGAATAGGGACTAGTTTGACTTTTGATGCAGGAAAAGTGTTTGGGACGTTTCTTAGGTTAGAAACTGCCGTCACTGCAGCCAACACTGACTTTTAAGGAGAGACACTCAGCTCTTCCTATGAGCAGATCCACCATGGTGCACAAAATGACAGTATAATTATTATTTTAGGTGACACTTCAAATGTTGCATTATTTCATTCTTTACAAAACGACATTTTTATAACAATGATGTATAACAATGTTAATGTGTTTATGTATAATTCATATTTAAATTAAAGTTCATATTTTAGTTAAAAGCTACACCTACAGTACGTATATGAACTTGAATTTGAATCCAAACCCTTTTTCGTTCTTCTTCTTTAAATTCAAATATAAATTTCAATGCCACAACCTGTTTTCAACCACAATTCAAATGTAATTCAGATTAACAAAATGAACTGAAATTCAAGTTCATATATGTATTCAAAATCCTGAATTTTAGGATACGTATTTGAGAATTTCATTCTCAAATCAGTTCTGAATGGTGCACATCCCTAGTTCATATGTTAAATCATGCATTTTTTTTTTCAGAGTGAATACACACTGACTGCTCAGATAAATAACGTCAAAAATAATTTTCTTTTGTTGCTTAAGATTTTTGCACAGTCCTATACTGTATATAACAACTCAAACATTTTTTTATGTTATTTGTTTTAAAGAGGCTGCAATGTGTAACATTAACATCTGTATAAAGAGAAGGTTAGGCTTTTGGCTGACAGCAAGCAAAATGCAACAAATTGTATAATAATAATAATAATAATAATAATAATGAATGATTTTTGTTTGATGTTTAGAAAAACATTTATGGAACAAAGCAGACAATAAGGTATCTTTGCTAATTTTATATTGACAAACAACTAAACTGTCAAAATTATTTTGCAGGGAATAATCTTACTGACATTATAATAAAGCAAATATGAAAATAGTTGGAATCTCATTTACCTGTGATTATGACAAAGGTTCCATTCCCGAAGGTGACCTCATGAAGAAACACAGCAGCACAATAATACACTGCAGAATCTGACGGCTCCACGTTAGAAATAGTGAGGTTAAAACTCCCCTCTGCATTCAGTAAGGAGTAACGTTTTATGCTTTTATATTCCTTGTAAAATTCACCAGGTACGTAGAGAAGTGCTTTCGCCATGGGCTGGGGCTTCCGACCAACAGCTTGCTTAAACAAAGTAACAAAAGTTGTTTCTCCTTGACAGAAGCATGTCAGGGTCACACTGTCTCCAAGCTGAACCCTCATCAGGTGACTGGGCTGAACAACATCTGTAGTCAGTGCAGTGTCTGCAAAAACAGAAAAACAAAAAAAATCATAATCAAATAAGACATATAATAGTAATCTAAATAACTATTAACTATGATGCAGATTAAATGGCCAAATTCCACTGATCACATCATACAGATAAATGAAAATATTAAAATCCCAAAATAATTTATATTATAGGGCCTTACTAATGAAAATGAGAAGACCAAAGAGTCTGAACATTTTTGTGCTTCCACTGTTTAGAATAAACTGCTCTGCTGCTAAGTGAGAGATCATGGTCGTGGTCGGGATGAAAGGGCAGGAAACAGAGAGGAAACAGAGAGACACACATCAGGCTGATCTGATTGGCTGTTCACATGGGAACTTAAGTAACAGTGAAAAAGCATTTTAATGTGCACTTACATGACGTTTATTAATTTACTCCTTAACATCCAGTTAAAATGAGAACAATTAGATAAACAGGAGCAGATACTGAGCATATAAAGTTCTTTGTACAGAGTGCTGAGATACTGTGGGAGAGCATTTGCTAATCATCTCTCTCAGACAAGCTCAGCACAGTATGAGTCTGTTATCTATCTGATATTAGACAGTCTCTCATACAGTAATAATAATTGATACTTTATTGGTCCCTGTGGAGAAATTGTCTTAACTTCTCTCTCAACTTGCTCTCTTTTTTTTAGAGTAAACAGAGTAAGTTGTCTGCGAAGGGCAGCCACCCATAGTGATGCCCAGTGAGCTGGGGGTTAAGGGCCTCGCTCAAGGACGCAGAGATGTGCTGTGGCTGGGTTTGAACCAGCGACCATCTTATTACAAGCACACAGGCATTAGATCTTCTAATCACACTTAAAAGGCAGATTAAATGTTCTTTCCACCATGCAAACAGAATGTAAATTGTAGCTTTACTGCTTAGATTTACATTCACACATTTGCATTTAAAACAAGCATTTTAAGTGATGTACATGAGAGTAAATGGTGAATCAGTTTATTTGCCACTCTACACATTACATTGGCGCCCATTATAAGTAACTGTACAGTGACATTGCAGTTCCTCAGTTGCTTTGATGCATTTCTGGAATCACCCTTAACATCTGCAAAACTGTAAGTGCATTTCCCAAAACAATTCGTGCAAACAGCACCACACAGATGGACTGTCTACAAAAAAAGTCATAGAGGCCACCAGCAGCCCGAATACCACACCGTAAGGCCGTATGTTAGGATGCTCTCTATGGCAGAGCGGTAGGAGGCCACCAGCAGCCCGCATACCAGACCGTAAGGCAGCATGTTAGGATGCTCTCTATGGCAGAGCAGTTGAAGGTCCCGATCAAGAAATCCGACAAGTTTCCCCAATAAGCCAGTAACCCCGCTTCATAGAACAGGCCACAGGACTGGTTTTGGTGAGATAGTCCGAGTAGTAGGTAGAAATCAGGATGGAGACTGAGTGTGGGTCTAACAGGTGAGCAGATGTAGGACAGAATGTAGAGCCCTCTGGTGGAGTGCCTGTGCATGACTGAATGTATGGTTTGGGTCTGATGGTCTGAATAGTTGGTAGAAATAGGCACCTTCCTACCTGATGTGGTAGGTCTAGATAAGGGGTCACCAACATGGTGCCCCAAGGATGCCCCCAATGACCACATGAGTTGCCCGTGGACCTGTTCTATAAAATAGCACAACTCACCAGCGAACATCATCTAAAATTTTATTTTGTCCTGTTTCTAATCTATCACATTTGCATTTATATAGATTTGAAATTGAATATAAAAAAGCATTTAAAACATGTTTATCATGCATGAAGTTTAGACATGTTTAGGAGGGCGTTTAAAACTGATATCAAACTTCGTATGGCTCAGTACCCGTGAAGTAGCTCTCCGTTTTAAAAAGGTTGGTGACCCCTGGTCTAGATCTTGCAAGTTTGTTTGTACTGGCTGTGTGAACATACTGTAGCACTGTTAAGAATATGCAACACAGCCTGAGTTGGGGATCTGCTGTATGCATCAGTAATATAATGCTTTGTCCTTTTCTAGGCTGTTCATTAAGACATAAAGCCTGAAAGTTTTCTGAATGGCATTAATGAAATTGAGCACTGCCCCCACCTGCTGGCCAATTTATTAAAACATTGAAATCGCTGTCTGCACAGGCTGACGTGTCATTTAAGTCTGATAATTTTCTATGAGTCAAACGGCAAGAAAATGACAAGAAGTTAAAAACATGGAGTTAGATGAAGGAGAAAAGATTACAAATTTGAAGATTATGAAATCAGGACATGTCAGCTAAGTCAGCCAAGGTGGGTCTTAAACATATGGACGGAAGTATGAGCGCTAAACTTAAACGGGTTCACTTGTAACCGCTGCCACCAAATTTCGTTAAATTGCTGGGGAGGTCCAGATACATGAGACAGGAATAGAAGGATTATTCTTTATTAATATACAGACGAGGGTTACAACCCTCCCTAGGGCAATAGAAGGGGATACCTGCCACGGGACATTCTAAAACGCTTAATGTGAAAATGCGTAACGCAACTTAATGTATTAAAACAGTCACCACAAATCACCAAATTTCTCGCGAATGTATCTGGCCATAAAGACTTACCTGACAAGAAATCAAAACCGAAATGCTAGGAATATGGACTTTAAGCCTTTTCTTTATGGGCGTCAATGGAGGGGAAAACGCTTGACGTAAGATGAAGTCCATATTCCTAGCATTTCGGTTTTGATTTCTTCCCTGGCATGGGTGACGGGTACACCACGTTCCCAAAGCCACGTTAGCCTCGAGCGAACTGCCCGGAGAAACCGCTCACACCAGCGCTGCAACCCGATCTCCTCCCCTTTTAAACACACATTTCTATGGCGTTAAATTAGTGCCAAAAGTCGTGCGCATAAAAACAGAAAATCCATGCTCTCTACGCGCTCGCGATTGCACAGCACTCACTCACTCGCTCGCCGTTAAATTAGGGCCAAAAGTCGAACCACGCGCGTGCGTGTGCTCGAGTGCTGAAAACCCATCCCCTCTACGCGCTCGCGTCTGCACAGCACTCGCTCGCTCGAATTTCCCGCTTCGTCTTACCGTATATAAAAGAATGGGCCAATGTACGGTAAATTGCATTGTGAATAAAATTTCTTAATACAACATCACAAAGCCAATTTAATAAATTCAAATCCTGGGAAGAACGCTCCTCAGATATTAGTTCTCGGGTTAGTGTTAGCAGACTATAGGCGAAACCACCTTAAGTGCTATCTGTTAATGTTTATTAAATTAGCATTAAAATGGAGAGGTTTATAATATCTTTTGTCCTTGTAGCTGCTAAATACACTCATTATTAAAGCCATAAAGTTGTCTGCCTACTACATTGGAATCTCCACTGAGTAAGTGTTTTTGATGGATTTTATTTAACTTTATTATACTCTGGTCCTTAGATCTAATGTCATACTTCTTCACTTATATTGTTTGTGAAAAGGTTTACCACGGTCAAACAGAGCAGCCACTACATCATCATACATGAACAAGCACCTCACAAAACAAAAACATTTCATTTTCATAATTAAAACTTTTGAATGGTAGGCCTAGTGTGTGGATCAGAGACAAGATCTTGACACCTCATTAACTATAATTTGTTCTGTGAACAGCTCAGATACCACCTTCTCGAAAGTCTTCTGCATAAAATAGAAATAGGATTCAGCGCGACTCCACTAAATTTGGATTACCTGGAGTTCCTTTGTCATCAGGAGCTGTATCTTCTGCAGGCCCTGTCTAATCACATTGAAGTACCTCCTGCTATCACCCTGGCTTTGCAAGAGCTCTTTGACCTTGTGAGGGCACATCTGGAACGTCCAGCCCCATGTGTCACACAGGAAGTCGCTGCCACCAATAGACGACCCAAGATTTTGATTGAAGAACAATGTTTGAAAGAAATGCTCCATACTCAACTTCCTGTGCCTTGCATAGCCACACTGATGGGTGTTTCAAGAAGAACAATCTTAAGAAGAATAAAAGAGTATGAGCTCTGTGTTAGGGAACTTGACAATTTGGTTTCTTCTGTCAAGAATGATCTACCAAATGCAGGCTACAGGATAGTCAATGCAGGCTGCAGTCAATGGGCTACAGGGTTCGGTGGAGAAGAGTTGCAGCCTCCATGCATAGGGTTGATTCCATGCGCATCATATAAAGGTTGTCAAGTCTTGGCTGTGTTGTACGCAGAATGTACCAGGGCCTTTGTCTCTAGTACACGTGGACACAAACCACAAGTTGATCCGGTTTGTATTACCAGCAAATTTATTTGGAGTAAACCCTGGGTGGATTGGTGTGAGGTGGTGGTGGGGCTTTGGAGAAGATTTCCTGCCGATCAACACTAGCAACTTATATCTATCTGTCATGGAGGTCTCGGGACTCACAGATATTCAGAGACATGTGGATAGTTTACCAGTGGTTTTCAGCAGGAAATAGTTATTACTACAAATTGTCACCCCCCCCCCCCGCCCCCCACAGAAACTGGATCTGGCTATAGTGGGAAAATCTTTTTTTTTTTTTATTTGTGAGAACTTGAAAGCAAAACAAAACTTGGAAAAAATATATGCTCATTCACCAATTTTCTAATCTGGGGTCTAAAGTGGTCAGGCTTGCAAGTGTATTTGGTTATTTGTCTATCCTAGCCTGTTGCAGTGTATATTTCCTGTATATTTTGCATGTAAAAAATGTTGTTTGTTATGTCAGTGCTTAATATTATCATGTAGTCTTCATGAACTTTCTTCATCTTGGCCAGGGACTGCATTTGAAAAGTAGCCACTTGACTAAAATTGGCACATTTTCAGAAATGCCAGCAACAATACTGATAATGAACACCCCTCTAACTGACTCTCAGTTGGTTTAGAAAAAAGACTTTTAAGAGAAAAGAAAGCCTTCCTTTGGTTTTGCATTTTTCTCTTTTTTGTTGGCTGTGCACAATATATTAGAAGAATACCTTACAATTATATTAGTTAAGAAATAACAGATTGCGTATATACAATATTAAGGTGATGACAACAACCCTCACTGTCTCTAGGTGCTGCTTCAGACAGGGCATTCTGCAGCAGGGACACCACCCGTCGTGCAGCATCCAGCAAATCTCCCTATCACAACAGCCCACATAACAGAATAACATTAGTGTATGATTCAGTAGGGCTAGTCCAGGTCTGGAAAGTAGTTGGGCCAGATTTTTAAACCAAGAAATTTAGCTGGGCCAGACATTTTCAGCGGCCCAGTAAGCAACAGGTAATGGCATTTTAAACAAACACAAATCAAGGTACATTATTTTAAAAAACTACAACTGAACAGAATCTGAGAGCAATATTTTTTTTCACTTCTGAAATGAGAAAAATATTTTGGTCGTATCTGACCTAGACGCATCCCAAAGAAAAAAAATGCCTATTAGATGGTAAACAGACATAAAGAAAAAGGGAAAAATCGTCTATAATCATCATCCGCTTATACTGTGGTGATCCATTTCACCCACACAGGCATGATCACCATTAGCGGTTTCCACATTATTGTCGAGGTGACTATTCACTTTACCTCTGCTTTCTCCGACATCTTCCTGATTCTGCCGCCAACAAGGGGCTCATAGGGTGGAGACTGAGGGTGTTAAACAGACCAATCTTTTGTCACTGAATGCAACAAATAATGTATTTATCTGTCAAAAGTCCAGCACCAGGAAAAGCAACAGAGTGACAGTAGAAACTGTAATAATAATGGAAGTGCGCCGCCCTACAGGGAAGGAGGAGTGATGGGAGTCCCGGTGGTGGCTAAGCGCGCGTGGGGAGAGGCGTCGTACTGTGAGGCTTCATGAACTTCCGATGGGGCAGTGCTGTCATACAGCGGGGAGCCTGAGAGGGGCACTGTGGCCGGGTGCGAGAGCCCTGGGTAATGAGTTGTAGAGCTGCGCAGTGTCACGATCGGGTACAAGCAGGCAGGCGATCGTGCGGGCAAGGCGTGCAAGGAGCAAGCGGACAGGCAAAAACGGGAGTTTAATTAGGAAGCGCGGACGGGGAAACATCTCACGCATACAAACATCAATGACAGACACTGGACTCAGGTAAGACACGGACTGAAATACACAGGACTGAGCAAATTAACTAGATACAGCTGGGTACAAATCGGGAGAAAACACGTGGGTAATCAGGGGGCGTGGCACACAGGAGGAGCGGACGAGCCGGGCATGACACGCAGGAACTGAGAGCCCAAGCTGTTGGACATTCCACTGGACTAGGAGACTGGGGTGAGTGAGGAGGAGCTCATTGACCACAAACTGGGATACTGGCTGTGTGTGAGCAATGGGGTGGAGATTAAGGAAAGACGTTAAATCAGCATGCAGTGTTGCCTGGAAACAACAACAAATATACTAGTGTCACTGTACTAAAACAATATCAAAATAATGCCTATTTTTTATTCATTTTACTTGTAGAGTGCAAAGTACAAAGGAAAACAAAGAGTAACTATGGCGAAATAAATCAAAGCATGTCCCAGAATGATGGGCCTGAATGGATCAGGACAGAAGAAGGCGAAAGTCCTGTTAACGAGGTGAGACGATGCAGACACAGGCCAGGATGTGGGTATAGGCGAGAACAAGAGGGAAGACGGGGGCCCGAGACTCAGCATGGGGACAGGTGGGGGAGGGGAGGCACGGGCTCACCTGGAGCTGCTCCCGGAGGTGCCGCTATGACTCATGGGTAACATGCCGGAATGGGACGGCACCTGTAGGCTGGACCAGTTGTCATGGGAGGGCAACATGGACAGACAGGTAGACGAGCTGTCTGAATAAGCAGCTGCAAGTATAAAACAATAAATGAAGCAGGTATGTGGTGGGCAGTGTTACAGCGTCCTTAATATGGTCAATACAGAAAAGGCATGTTATCATGTTATGTATATACTGCCTCCAGTTACTTAATGCCTAACTTTAATACATTGATTGATTTGTTCACTGCTGCAGCCTGTGTCAACTTTCCTTTCAGACAGATGTAAAGTCCATTCTGTTTTTGTTCTGTGTAGTTTTTTTTGAACAGCATATGGCTGAATTCTGTTAAACCTCAGACTGAAGAAAATTGTGTTAATTGAAAAGCAAATATCAAAAACTCAGTCTGCAGGAATGTTTTTCTAAATATTTCTGTGGACTTTTGGAAATTTCACGAAATTCCATTGCTCCATTACATAAACACTGAGTGAGATTTCATTCCCATTACTGCAACGTATGAAGAGGATTATGACTTATTACTTTAGGTTATCGGACTGAGTGAGTTTTGGAAATTTGCTCTTCGATAACTGAAGCAGTGCTGTGAATGCAGAGGTTATATGCGTCGCATATCAACAGAACTGTATGTTTATGTCTTGTCTTAATTATTTTGATTAAATGTCTAACTATTCCCAATATGTGTGAACATACTTGGCCAAATAAAGCTGATTCTGATTCAGTCAGAGGGTAATCGTCGGTGTGCTGTACTATCGTGGTGACCCACACAGAGAGCTTAGGACCATGATTTCAGTGTGTGCTTGTGTGAGGGGACAGGCAGGGCGGCGGCTCACTGGGTGATGCACTCCTGTGGGTATAGGGGCTGGGATAGGGGGCGGAGCAGTTACTCCTCAAGGAGGAGTAACAGTCACAGCCGTGGGGGGAGGAGAGGGAGAGGGTGCTCCCAAACTGGGGGTGTGGGTTTGATGAAGAGCAGAGAGACCCTGAGCCTGGGATGAACCAGCTGCCTACTGAAACGAAAGCGGATAAAGACAGAAACTAGAACCTCAAACTAAACAACACAAACAACAATATCAAGTTATATTCAATCATTAAACCGTTATATATTTAATCTAAACAATAGTAATAAATATCGTTCCGATTCAAAATATCATTTACGGGTGAATCTTATGACTTGCATTGGGAAACAGGAAACGGGCCAAGCTGCAGGGCCAGTTCAAAGGCATAGTGCGAGGCGCCCAGAAAGGGGGCGAGGTCTGGGCGGAGTCAGCTAAAGAAGAAAAAGGCCTGACCTTTTTCTGGATGCTGTGGACTGTGTTTGTGTGTGAGCTGCAGCTGCATGTTCCTTACATTTTTTTTATTAACACCAGCACCGTGAGGTTTGGCCTGGACTGGGTCCTGTCCTGCATGGTTGAAGACATGTTGACTGATGGTCAGCCCGTGTTCTGTTGGATCCCACAGAAAGGAAATGGGAATCCCGTTTGGATCGGATGCTGACAGTTGAAAAAAAACTCATGTCTGTGTGTTATGAAAGAATATCAATAAATGTTTCCGAAAGGGGATGACTCATTTGGTAATTATTTACGGCTTATGTTATGGCTGAGAAATTTACAGTCTTTACTAAAGTCTGACTTCTTTCGAGTCACCTTTAATATAGATTGGACACTCTCTATGCTATGTACAATACTTATATAGATGGTACATGTTTACTTGCTTGCACAGATGGTTGATTAGGTAATTAGTGTAAGTGTGTGTGTGTGTGTGTGTGTGTCCAATCGCATGTATGTCCAAGGTCCATAGTAAGTAATATACACTGATCAAGAGATGCCTGAAAGTGGATGAAAGAGGACATTAGTGGGTGTATCACTTAGTGTAACGGGTGCAGGAAAATGAGCAGGACTGCAAGCCATATAATGACCCACTGTCCTTATCTAGCTCTTAATACAGTATGCATACAGTGATGTATCTACAATGGACAGCTACTATAAGCAGATAGCACAGTACAGGTGCTTAATCTGTATGCTATTTCCATCCATCCATTGTCCAAACCGCTTATCCTACTGGGTCACAGGGGGTCCGGAGTCTATCCCGGAATCAATGGGCACGAGGCAGGGAAGAACCCAGGATGGGGGGCCAGCCCATCACAGCTCACACTCACACACCATTCACTCACACATGCACACCTACGGTAAATTTAGCTACTCCAATTAGCCTCAGCATGTTTTTGGACTGTGGGGGGAAACCGGAGGAAACTAGCAGCTTTGTGTGGTAATTGTTTGTATTAAAAATACATTGGATCAAGTCAAATTATTTTTATGAAGAATTAACATCTAAAAGCTGCTAGTAGACCGTGGGAAAATAATTTTTCTATTTTCTTGCTGCCATCTCGTGGCCAAAAGTAGGTATTGCAATTTCCATCATATGTAAGAGGGCCTGCCCATCAGAGTAATGTACATCCTGTGACATGTATTGACTATCAAGACAAACTGAAACACGGTGTATTAGGCTGTCAATGAGTACTGGACTAGGGTGAAAAACTGCCTGATAATCTACCTATTAACTAGAAGAGTACAAACTGGAGACGGATCCCCTAATACAGAGGGATTAACGTCTGTGCCACATCCAGAACCATTCAGTGTAGGAGTCTGGTGGTTCTACTGGATACTGACAAGTACCCAGCCCCTTTGTTCCCTCTGATAATCATCAGTCCTCCTCTGAATGCCTTCACCACTCTATTCCTGAATAGGTACACATTTAAATATGCTAGCAAGATCAAGGTATTGGGATAACTGTTAGGTTCGCTGTTCAGAGAGTTGCAGTGAAAACCATCATACACAGTGGCCCTTTCTGGATAAGATTACCTCCCTCTGATCTAACAGGTCAAGATCAAAGCAAGGTGCATTGCAATGTCTGACACCCAGCACACTACAGCATATAAAATACAGGTATCCATCGCCTTCCGCATTTGGAACCAGGACCACTTGTTGCAAGTCAATTTGGGCGTATCTCAAGTTATACGAGAGAGGCAAGACATTAAGGACAGTATACACAGTACTGAAATAATAATGTACATATTAAACCACAGCACTTAATAAACAGATACTGCACTTACATTTCACAAAAAAAAAATAAAGCACAGATTGCACTAAGAAATCAAAAGATGCATGTGCTAGCAAACAGTGGGAGCTGAGGAAGAAGCAGTGGTGAAATACTTTATTGTACAGTACAGTAAGTTTCTTTTTATAGAATGAAATAGCATACAGGGGGCGGCATGGTGGTGCAGTGGTTAGCACTGTTGCCTCACACCTCTGGGACCCGGGTTCGAGTCTCTGCCTGGGTCACATGGGTGTGGAGTTTGCATGTTCTCCCCGTGTCGTCGTGGGGTTTCCTCCGGGTACTCCGGTTTCCCCCCACAGTCCAAAAACATGCTGAGGCTAATTGGAGTTGCTGAATTGCCCGTAGGTGTGCATGTGTGAGTGAATGGTGTGTGAGTGTGAGCTGTGATGGGCTGGCCCCCCATCCTGGGTTCTTCCCTGCCTCGTGCCCATTGATTCCGGGATAGACTCCGGACCCCCTGTGACCCAGTAGGATAAGCGGTTTGGACAATGGATGGATGGATGGATGCTGAGGCTAACTGGAGTTACTAAATTGCCCGTAGGTATGCATGTATGAGTGAATAGTGTGTGAGTGTGCCCTGTGATGGGCTGGCTCCCCATCCTGGGTTGTTCCCTGCCTCGTGCCCATTGCTTCCGGGATAGGCTCCAGACCCCCCACGACCCAGTAGGATAAGCGGTTTGGACAATGGATGGATGGATGGAAATAGCATACAGATCTTATAAGCACCTGTACTGTGCTATCTGCTCATAGTAGCTGTCCATTGTAGATACATCACTGTATGCATACTGTATTAAGAGCTAGACAAGGGTCATTATATGGCTTGCAGTCCTGCTCATTTTCCTGCACGCGTTACACTAAGTGATGCACCCACTAATGTCCTCTTTTATCCACTTTCGGGCATCTCTTGATCAGTGTATATTATTTACTATGGACCTTGGACATACATGCGATTGAACACACACACACACTTACACTAATTACCTAATCATCCATCTGTGCAAGCAGGTAAACATTTACCATCTATGTAAGTATTGCACATTGCATAGAGAGTGTCCAATCTATATTAAAGGTGACTCAAAAGAAGTCAGACTTCAGTAAAGACTGTAAATTGGCAGCCATAACATAAGCCGTAAATAATTACCAAATGAGTCATCCCCTTTCGGAAACATTTATTGATATTCTTTCATAACACACAGACATGAGTTTTTTTTCAACTGTCAGCATCCTTCTCGATTGTCAGAAGCTCTGCGCTAGAGGGAGGTTTACTGGTCTTATACTCTTCTGGCACCTTGTGTGATTCCTGACTTGGGACATCAGTTTGGCTCCTTCTGTATGTGGTTTACATTGTATTTGTTCTTTAAAGTTGCCCCTTCAGAATTAGACAGTGTAACCAGCTTGCCACATATTGCCTGGATGACATAAGGTCCGGTAAAATCCGGTTCCGTTCTTCCTCCTTTCCGTCCCCGCTTCCTCATGTTGAACAGAAGCGCCTCATCTCCAACATGATAAACTGTGTTTTGGTACCTCTTTTGTATTCGTTTACCACATGCCTGCTTCTGTTTTTCCTGTTACTAGGAGATGTTTTCAGCTGTTGTTGCTTATTGTCTCAACTACTTTATTTTTTTCATCAAAAAACGTGCCGTAGCTTTTCTCATCGGGAAGAATAATTGTGGAAAGCTGAAGTGGAAAAACATTCATAGCAAATTATTATTATTCACAGATCATTATAAAGAGTCATTTTCTAAAAGCATTAAGAACAATGTAATTTGCTGTTTCAAGATATGTTTTTAAATAACTACTTGT
This sequence comes from Brienomyrus brachyistius, assembly GCF_023856365.1. Classification (NCBI taxonomy): domain Eukaryota; kingdom Metazoa; phylum Chordata; class Actinopteri; order Osteoglossiformes; family Mormyridae; genus Brienomyrus; species Brienomyrus brachyistius. The sequence continues at coordinate 48,824 of NW_026042999.1, read as the reverse complement.
CAGTCATAAGAAACTCTTCAACACACATGATCCGATCTTGCCACAAATCATTTTTAATCTCACTTTTGTTGCCAGCAGTTCAGACATTAATGGCTGTGTGTTGAGTTATTTTGAGGGGACATCAAATTTACACCATTATACAAGCTGTACACTGATTACTTTACATTCTATCAGAGTTTCATATCTTTAACGTTGTCCCTTGAAAAGATATAATAAAATATTTACAAAAATGTGTGGGGTGTACTCACTTTTGTGAGATACTGTATATTAAGGGATTGATTGTCAATAATATCAGTAATTCCTGATGTAATGTTAAAAGAATAGAGCCTGTCTCACACAGTTCTAAAACAACCTCAAAAACAGACTTACCATTTTATGTCATCATTCGTTTTCTCATCCAGGCCATTGGTTTGGGGATGATATGCAGCAGTGATCAACGGCAGAACAGGGGCTCTGAACGCAGTATGGATTAAAAAGGAATTAACCATCTCTCTCAATATAAAATTAGGATCATTTATTCTCTACAGAGGCCCCCATAGAATAGTGCATCCATCCCCTCACTCATGTTTAGACAGACGTAAGGCAACAGGCCAATGACATTCAGAACAGCAACAACATCAACAATTGTACAGCTAGTTTTAAAATTTAATAAAAAAGACAAACCAATTAGGTAATATTAATGAAATTATTAAAATGTGCAGATTAATAGTCAGAAATAATTTGCGATTTTAAGAGCGGAAAGGATACATTAAAACTCAATTACATTTATCCCTTAATAATAAAAAAAAGGTTTTTGAATTTTACATCATGATAAATGAGAACTATATGTGATTACTAATTACTGTTGACTAATTTCCTGTCTGGACGTTTCCCTCCTCATTGTTAAAAGTCATTATATGTCTGGGTGCCAGTCAGTGGAAGCACACAGACATGTTGGCCAGCTGTCATATTCATTCAGCACCAGCCCATCAAGTAGAGAATTCAGCACCACGGACAGTGACCTGTGTTACAATGACATCAGGTCATTGGCTCTAAATATTTTTCTAGAAATAACTAAATGGCTCTATTGTAGAAATTTCCAGCCAGAGTCTTGTGGTGCGTTCGTTTTTCTCTCGGAACTTGGAAATTCCAAATTGGGTGACATCACATCCAACAATCTCCCGTTCAAGCTAGCACAACTCGGAACAAACATGGCTGCCTCCATGAATACGCTGCTGTGTTGTTGCTTTATATTTTAGCAGTTATGGAGTAAGATTATTATTTCAGACAAATAAACAAGAAACAGGAACTAGTCAAACCACATTAAAAGCTTTATAAAGTATTTTAGTACATTCATAGCGATATTCTTTTTTCGAGAGGCAAACAAACTACAAACAAACCAAAAACACTAACAAGTCTGGTAAAAATCTGATATTGCATGTTAGGATACTGTTTACGGTCACAATATGGTATTCTCTAAATCGAACACGTGCAATTACATTAATAATTACTAATAATTATAAATAATAATAATAATAAATGGGCGGTATGGTCGTGCACTGGTTAGCACTGTTGCCTCACACCTCTGGGACCCAGGTTCAAATCTCCGCCTGGGTCACATGTGTGTGGAGTTTGCATGTTCTCCCCATGTCGTCGTGGGGTTTCCTCCGGGTACTCCGGTTCCCCCCCACAGTCCAAAAACATGCTGAGGCTAATTGGACTTGCTAAATTGCCCGTAGGAATGCATGTGAGAGTGCATGGTGTGTGTGAGTGTGCCCTGCGATGGGCTGGCCCCCCATCCTGGGTTGTTCCCAGCCTCGTGCCCATTGCTTCCGGGATAGGCTCCGGACCCCCCGTGACCCAGTAGGATAAGCAGTTTGGAAAATGGATGGATGGGATAATAATAAATTTAACAAAATAAACATTTTTAAGGATTTGTAAAATAGAATTAATGTTGAGTGTGTAAGCCGCCATGTTGAAATTACGTCACAGGGGCAACTCGGACAAGAAGATTCTGTCAGACATTAACGTCATAAAAGAGGCGTTTCTAATGGGAAGTGATGTTTTTCGTGACGTTTTTGTCCGAGTTGGAGTGAAATAATCAAACGCAGCATGTGTTCCTATTTGAAGAGAATATTCTATTTTTATTCTAAGGAACTACAGAAAATCAGCTCTGCATGTGATCTCCCCTTTACTGCTCGAGCAGGGCACACGCACATCAACAAGTGTCAAGGCAGCAAGTGCATGCAAACAACTTCTCAGGACGGTTACAGTATAGGACCTTCAGAAAGAGCCAGACTGCGGCGTCATTCAGAGATTCCATTGTCTAAGGCTTGCACTAAAACATTACAGCATATTTAAACAAAGTAGCATGGCACCTGTGTCAGAATCCCTCCCTGCCTTGTTCTGTTCTCTCTTTGTTGTCCCCATTTAGCCAGCACATGTCACTGGCCATCCTGACTCCTCTTTTGATTGTGGGTTTTAAGGATATCAGTGGGTCTGTGTTTTCATAATTGTCCCCCAGGCCACCATGCTGCTCAGCCCTTGATTCCAACTACAGTTGCAATCAGGTGGTTCTCAATCTACTAGGACTGTATAACAGGATTGGCCACCTGTTCTACCTTTACTCGTTCAGCCGCATTCATGAGTCTGGCCTATAGGTTATTCAAATTTTGTCCTGCCAAATTTACCGGACAGGAGGTGGACACTGCAAATGAATGTGTGAATACTCCAATACCTACATCTTTACAAGTTACCTGAAGTGGTTTGGTAAATGATTGTGAGGTTGGAAGTCCTTCTTGATGTCTGTTTGCAGCTCATCCACCAGCAACTGCACGAGTTGTCGCTCCCAGAGGGAATCCCACTCTCGGTCCGCTGGAGGGTCCATCTCACTGTAGCTGGAGTATGTTTCCATCAGTCACTTGGCGTGGGGCTCACAGAATTTACCAGGCTCCTGTTTAATCTGACGCACCTTAGTCCAGTCCATGCATCTGGGGAACTTCTCTGAAAATCTCTGCCAGATTCTTTGCAGCTATACTTGATATTGGGTACTTGCCGCAACTAAGTAATGGGTTGTTGAATCAAAGTCCCGTTCCATGTCAAAAATAACCCCATTTTAGGGTTTTGTTAAACAACTGGTCTAATTTGGATGCAGAGGTTCTGCACGGAAGGCCCAGTCTCTGAAGGGCTGTGGCATAGCGAGGCCTGTTCTGCCTGGAATCCGGCAGGTCACTGGCAACATCCCCCAACTCCTTCATCTATAAGGTCGGGAAACCAGAACGTTTACTCCCCCTTATGGATAAGGACATACCAACGTTGGGGCAACTCCTGCTGCCTGAGTCTTCAACCAAGTCCAAAACAAAAGTATACAATGTTAGGAAGGGTAATTCAATGGTATGAGACTGAAACTAGAAACTGTAAATCGGATGGAGTTAAATAGCAATACTGTGGAAGAGGCATGGGAATTTTTTAAAAGCACATTGTTGCAAGTGCAAAAGAACTTCATACCCGTTTCCAGAAAAACTAAATCTAGGAAACTGCAACCAAGCTGGTGTCATGACCTGCTTGTACGATCCTCGTGTGTGCCACGCCCCCTCATTAACCATGTGTGCTGCCCCGATTGTAACCAGCTGTTTTCTGTCAGTTTGAGTAGTCCTGTGTATTTAGTCCACATTCAAGTCTGTTTCCCCAGTCCTGTCATTGAAATCTCTCGCTGTTGGTACCTGTTTTCATCAATAAACCCTCATTCCCGACTCTCCGTTTCCCGGATCCTTGATTCCTCGCTTCCTGCCTGTTCGTCCAGCACGCGATGTCACAGGTGGTTTACTACGAAAATTAAGAATAAAGTCAGGAGCAAAAGGGCTTTCTTCCACAAATGGAAATTAACTAATGATTTCAAAATAAAGCAGGAGTATCTAAGTCTACAGGTTTAGTTAATAACAGTTATAAGGATGACGTTAAAAGTTTCTTCCAATATTTTAACTCCGAAAGAGCTCTAAAAGCTGAAAATCACTCATTTGCAGGATAGTAAGGGCCTTATAATTGAAAATGAAATTGATATAAATGAGTTTAATGATTATTTTACAATGGCTGTTCACAGTAGAATAGCTTACCACCATTTAGTACAAATACAACGATGTCTATGACCAATATATGTATAACTGAGGCTGATGTGGTACAAAGCCTAGCTAAGCTCAAAATAAATAAATCGCAAGGCCCTGATGGCATCTTATCTATAGTTTTAAAAGAGATGAGGGGTATTATTAGCCAACCTTTAACTTTACTATTCCAGAAATCATTATCTGCTGGTGTGGTATCTTCTGATTGATGTTAGATCATGTCTCATGTCCAGAGAGGCTACAACAGGATCTGGATTTAATTAGCGACTGGGCTCATACGTGGCAGATGAAATTTAACATAGATAAATATAAGGTAATCCATGCAGGGAGCAGAAATATAGTAAATATAGTAAAGTACAGATATTTTATGGGTTCCACTGAAATAAAGGTAGCTGATTACGAGAAAGATCTCGGTGTGTATGTTGATACTTCCATGTCCCACTCTTGCCAGTGTGGGGAAGCATTAAAAAAAGGCAAAAGGATGTTGGATTAAACTCCACACACCTAGAGATGTAAGTCAAGAGAAGTGATGCTACGATTATATAATTCCTTGGTAAGATCCCACCTAGAATACTGTGTGCAGGTTTGGTCACCATACCTTCAGAAGGACATTGCTGCCTTGGGAAAAGGTGCAACGTAGGATGACTAGAATGATTCCTGCACTTAGAGGAATGTCTTATGAGGAGAGGTTCGCTGAGCTGAATCTGTTTAGCCTCAAGCAAAGGAGACTATGGGGGGACATGATCCAGGTATATAAGATTCTAACAGGTCGGGATGCTGTTCAGCCAAATGACCATTTCAATATTAATTTAAAAATACTAGAACTCGTGGCCATAGTGGAAATTAGCTGGAGAACATTTAAAAATGAATCTGAGGAAGCACTTCAATTCAATTCAATTTTATTTATATAGCGCTTTTAACGACATGCATTGTCACAAAGCACTTTACATTTAACCGGCCAGAACCCCACCAAGCAAGCCTGAGGCGACAGTGGCAAGGAAACTCCCTCTAGCAGGAAGAACCTTGAGTGGAACTAGACTCAGAAGGGGACCCCATCCTCCTCTGGGCGACCAAGGAGCATGAAACTGCATTTACATTGACATTCATTAGAGTTCATATAGTTATAAAGTCCCAGTTGGTTTCATGTAGTTATATCCAGGAGTCAGGTGCGGGTTCACACGGTGTAGTCGGCTCGGTATCAGCTCGAAAAAGAGAAGATGGAGAAGAGTTATTGCCCTACACCTAACCGGCAGGACTAAAGCAACTATGACAGCCTGCCTAAAAGAGTGACCTGGAAGGAAGCACAGGCATGAGGGTTTACAGAGGTTTTGGCGTCAAGCCACCTCCCATCACAGCTTAAGTGATCGGGCGAGAGTGGCAGGACGACAGCACCAATCCCCCCTTTCCCCTTCAATCTCAAATAACTATGAACCTCCAGATTTCCCATTCACCTTAGAAAAGAAGATTTAACTATCCAAAAGACTGGCGAAAGAGGTACATCTTAAGCCTTGACTTAAAAGCAGAGATTGTGTCTGAGTTCCGAACACTAATAGGAAGTTTATTCCATAGCTGTGGTTGCTTTATGAGCAAATGCTCTTCCCCCAAAGGTAATGTTCTTTATTCTGGGTACGGATAGAATACCTCCATCTCGTCATCTAAGTGTATGATTCGGAACGCAAATGAGGTCACTCACATACTGCGGTGCAAGACCATTTACAGCTTTATAGGTTAAGAGCAGTGTTTTGTAGTCAACACGAAATCTAACTGGCAGCCAGTGCAGTGAAGATAAAATTGGGGTAATATGATTATATGTTTTAGTTTAACTATTGCTAGTAGCGGTTCAATCAATGCTGGGAGCATCGCTGAATAATTTTGATGGAACAGGGTCTAGCATACAAGTAGATGAATTTGAAGATAAAATTAAGTACATCAGTTCTGACTGGTTAACCAATATTCAATATTCAAAATGTTCTGTTTAATTGAGCATATTTTTGGTCAAAAAGTTTCATCAAAGTCGTCACTGGAAAATAACCAGTGGTCTGGTTATTAGTCAGCTTGGACACCATAGTAAATAGGAATCTAGGATTATTTTTGTTTATTTCAATTAGTTCTGATAGATACTAGATGATTTGGCGGCACTAAGAGCCTTTTTGTAGCTACCCATAGCCTCTTTCCATGCTAGTTCGAACACCACTAGTTTAGTATGATGCCACTTACATTCTGTAAGGACATAAAACTTATAGGTCCTGCAGGCCCCAACTCTGATCAGCCTGCATCAGTCTATTTCAGAGCTCCGCTGGCCCAGGCAAGACTGGACTCAACTCGTCAAACCACCCCTTTTAAGGAAGGCAAAGGCCTGCCGGCTCCTGAGAGACTGGATAGGAATAACTGGAGCAGCACAGAAAAAGCAAGACCTTTCACCCCCGGAGTGACCAGAGTTCCACAATCAATCCACAGCAACAACAGCTGTCAGCCTCCAGACACAGACACCTTTTCCACTATAAACAGGATAACTCAGCACACATAGATGTTAGGGACAAATACACGCATGTTTGGTCTCGTTTGAATAGGCATGAGACGAGGAGTATTATACTCTCAGATTTAAGGCAGTATAGCTTTTCCTAAGAGAAATACAGAAACTTCGGCTCAACCCACCAAACTGAGAGAGATTCTCTCATGGTAGAACAAGGGAATTACAACCACCCCCTAAAGTGATCTGATTGGCTGGGGACTTGAGAACCAAGGTCAGCAATGCCCCTAAAATTAACCATTGACCGAAATTAGTCAGTCTTCAGAAACATGCCATCACCTGGTCTGGATACTTAAGGAAGGGCTTCAGAAGTAGTCGGGGAGTCACTCTGTAATCAGAGCTCCCGCAGAGAACTGGGTGAAAGTCTATCTGTAGTCAGATACTTTCCACAGAACTTTGTTCACTCTCAGCTGAGGAATGTGAATACATGATATGAAGACAACTGGATCACAACTGGATCACGGGGGAATCATAAGCAGGGAAGAACACACAGGCAAACAGCAGCAGCAACATTAAAGGCAGGACTGAGAAGCACATTTATACAAGGCTAAGCAGGGAGCAAACTAGAGGCACCTGAAATGAGTAACACAAGGGCAGGAAGGAGAGGTAAAACAAACGCGGAACAGGCATGGCACGTTATACCACACTAGGGAGGAAACGGGAGGTTCAGGAGGGCAGGGTGTGGCAGGGATCCATTTCAAAATTTAATTTTGGCTTGTACAAACCTTGGTAAAAGCTGCAAAAGATCGATCAACCACTTTCTGAGCTATTGTCTTAACAAACAAAGCATCTGTTGGGGTGGCGGTGTCTGGGGAATACCATGTGTAATACACCTTGTGAAGATTTATATGTAAAACAAAATATTTTTTGATTCTATCACACATATAGAAATTATCCATCCATCCATTTTCCAAACCGCTTATCCTATTGGGTCGCGGGGGGTCCGGAGCCTATCCCAGAATCAATGGGCACGAGGCAGGGAACAACCCAGGATGGGGGGCCAGCCCATCGCAGGGCACACTCACACACCATCCACTCACACACACACACCTACGGGCAATTCAGCAACTCCAATTAGCCCCAGCATGTTTTTGGACTGTGGGGGGAAACCGGAGTACCCAGAGGAAACCCCACAACGACATGGGGAGAACATGCAAACTCCACACACATGTGACCCAGGCGGAGACACGAACCCGGGTCCCAGAGGTGTGAGGCGACAGTGCTAACCACTGCACCACCATGCCGCCCCTTATAGAAATTATTCTAGGTTTAAATAGTAATTTAGCTGAGTAACTAGGCTGAAATTCTAGATAGTTGCAATTTTAAGAATTATTACTATTATTCACAGCTTTTAAGCATGCAGTTGGATGACGGATGGATGGATATTCAGCCACCAGAAATGCCAATTGTTGTTAAGAGGATCAAAGTCTGCAAAGTAGTATGCAGGGTTTAAGGCCAGAACACAGCATACTCTCCGACAGAAAGCATAAAGTTCACTGGGGGAATTTCTGTGGCCACTGCCTGAACAGCATGTGTGGAGAATGTTTATGAGGGTCGAGCCATGCAGAGCTGCTGGCCCTGGCATGTAATGATGAATCACAAATCAGTTAAAAATCGGTGCAAATGCATGAAGATTTAAACCGGCTGATGTGGAAAATGAATCACTATTGTAGGAGTACTTCACAGTACTTTAACAGAAAAACTGGTGTAATATTACATTTGATTTCACAATGTGAGTTTGACGTCAGATGTCACTGCGTATCACGTCGACATCGTACGTCAGTTTTTGGTTTTGAGCGAACGCGAGATGATGAATGAATTTGAAACTGAGGACGGCACAGTGGTTAGTGCTGGCTTCGGTCCAGGGCCCTTTCTGTGTGGAGTTCGCATGCTCTCCCCGTTTTCGCCGGGGACTCCAGGTTCCTCCCACGGTCCAAAAGCATGCAGGATAGGTTGACTGGTGAGTCTAAATTGGCCCTGTAGTTGTGTGGTGTGTGCGACCTGCGGTGTGTAGGTGACTGCCTGGGCTTGGTTCCTGTCTGCGCCCCTTGTTCCCGGGATAGGCTCCGGTCTCCCCCGCGATCTCAGTTGGGATTAAGTGGTTTCAGAAAATGGATGGATGGACGCACCGCCCGATCTTCAATTGGCGGTGTGGCAGCATATTAGCTTTCCGGTAATCACAAACGAGGAGGAAACAGCGAGAAAAGCACAGACAAGACATAAACTGCATGCAAACATTGTAATAGACTGATAACATACACAAACAGGTCCACTGGCACCACCGTGAGCTGAGTGAAGATTATTAAAAGGGCAAAGCACGCTAAAAAGCTGCACATGCAAACCTTAGCTTATTTATTTGATTTATTTTTTTTTATTTACTTATTTTGATTTGGGATTTTTTTCAACAGTATTTTATTCAAATTCAGTTGCACTGTTCACAACAGTGTCAACAGTTCAGAAAGATAAATATAAGAATATTTTTGAATATATTTGTCTGCAGCTCATTCTGCAAAAAATGAGAAAATTGTATCGTGAACTCAGAATCGTGAATCGTATCAAATGGTGAGTTGAATGTATCGTTACATCCCTAGTTCTTACAGTAGTACTATGGTATGGTGGAGCCACATGACAGGAAGGCAGTACATTGCGAAGTCTGTTAAGAACATCATTCGCACTGAACTGCCCTCCATTGACCAGCTGTACTTTAACTGCCACAGTAACAAGGTTCAGTCTATAATCCAGGACTCTGACCACCATCCACAAACACTGACTAGCAGATTCATGAACAGCTTCATTCGCCAAACAATTCAAACCTGCAGCTTTTGCATCCCCTGTAACAGTCATTTCCACGGCAGCTGCACTGTACAGCTGTTACTGCACTTTATCCACCACTGACCACGTATCATCCAGTTTTGTCCTGCTTTGTATCGCACTGTTTCTGCACCATGTTGTCTTGTACTCCCTTGTGTTGTTATGCACCATCTGTGTTGTTCTGAGCAGTGCCATGATGCAATATTACAAAAAGATCTTGAGGAAATGCAGAGTTCTGGAGGAGATTCTCACAGATCATGGCATGTGTTTATACTGAAGAAACTGTACAAATTGCTAGACATAAAACACAGGACTGGCAACTGTGGTACGTTTTAACACCTTGATAAAAAACTTAAAATCCATAGTAAGTAGGACAACCTCATAGAACCTTTACTAGTCATTGTTCAGAAGATTAACACGGATTAAAAACCATTACTATGAAAGCACGCTAATCAGTTAAGTTGATTATGTGGAGAGAGAGAAAAAAAACTGTCTTTGAAAAAGATCAACCATAGAACGAAGCTGCAGCATTGACACCCCCTAGTGGTGATTTGAAGATAGTTCTGTCTGTAGCAGCTAAGCAGTAGATTTGGCGTCAGGTGCCATGACAAACTCAGTGCTGCTCGGTTTGAACGGCAGAAGCACAAAAATAAAGGGGGCATCTACTGCACGCCCCCCACCCTTGAAAATGGTACAAATTATCATGCAACAGTTTTCTTAAGTAAGTCTTTTTGGGCGTCTGCAGAAACCTCCACGATGCGATTGCCCTGATTAAGAAGTGCGCAGCGGATACAATTTGGGATGCATCGTTCATCCGATTTATTAATATATAATTATTAGTATGTCTATATTATTTTAGAAACGTTACTTGACGAATATTTTTCATTGAGATTGATTCCCCGTTTAAAATTTTGGTGACACTTCATATTTTTTAAGAGAGACAGACAATTTGACGCATGCAATTTGCAGAAATATGTTGTGCCGCTATAAAGTACACAGGCAGCATGACAAACATAAGTACTCACTGAAGCCACGACATACGCCCGGCTGGCCCCAGCGGTACCCCTAAGAAGAAGGCTTTTTTCACAACCCACGACCATCACGAGGGCAAAAAAAACTGAATAGCCTAGAATTTAGTTAATTACAAGGCACATATTTATTGGAGCAAGAGCTCTAACATAAAACTACCTTGTAATTATAAAGTATTATGGCTGTGAACAATGTACAAACAGGCACAGAAAGTAAAATACTCCAAAAATGCAAAGAACCTAAATATTTTTGTTTCCACCGATTCACTCTTGATGTGTTAGGAGTCACAGTTCAGTAGCCTATTCTTCAGTATCTGCATTTAAGACCACCAACTGCTCTTTCTCCTCCTTCGCTCGTCGGCTCAGAGTATTGGACTTGGTAAGTAATGTTGCCCTTTTGGTTCCAGCAGCACTCTCTGCTTCCTCTGCCATGTGCTCAGCATCCTTTTGTAAACTCTCACATACACTTTCCAGTGAGACTCTCTTCCTCTTGAGTTCCTCAAGTTTTCTTTTTTGCTTTTCGCTCATCTTTCACCTTTGGTCAGAGGCGCTTTGGTTGCTCCCCCACACACTCTGACATGGTCGCATATAAGCCTCTGTGCAACAACTGTTTCCTCTGATAAGTTGCAGGTCTCCACCTCTATTCGTTCCACTTCGGCTTGCCCATAGGACAGCAGCAGCAAGTTCTTGCAGAACATCCAGAGGTCAGGATAAGGCCCACTAACTTTTTGATGTAAAAAGACATCAACTTTGGATGGTGCTGAAGGAATGAAGGATATAAAATCCAAGCCTTTTGCCTCATTGTGCAGGTGATTATCAGACTGCTGGGATATTGCATCACCTGTAATTACATTAATTACAGTAGATTAGATGCAGATCAACAATGTCAATACACAGAATCACATGTAGAATAGGAAAGTGATTTATAACCCAATTTTCCTATGATACCATAAATGTGCAATCATTTTAATTTAATCTTGAGATATCTCTAGGCTCATCAAAGAAAATATAACTGGGCTGATGCTTCTTTTCAAACACCAAGAGTCGGTCTTCTAAATACTGCTAAAATCTACGTGTTAACACTATTCAGTTCAGGGACGGATTATGGGTTGTGTGGGCCCCTGGGTAAAACGTTCGCGAGGCCCCCCCCCACCACCACCACCTGCACCACCACCACAACCACCACAAGTCAAGGGCCCTTGGCAGCCAAACACCCTCCCTATAGGGTCAGGGGACCTTGTAGGCAGAGGATCAAAGAATGTAGGCCCTCTAAAATAGACAAACGAAAATACATTGCTGATAAGCGTTGCAAATTGTTTTGGGCTTGGGGCCCACGGGCCCCCTGCACCCCAAGGGCCCCTGGGCAGCGGCCCCGCTAACCCGGTTTGTAATCCGTCCCTGATTCAGTTAGATGTGAAAAAAGAAAAGCATAATTTAAAAATAATATTCTGAACTATCCTATTCTTATCCTATGATTTACCAGCAGATATCCTGCCTGCCAACCGATTCTCCTGCGCAAACTTCTGCATGAGATTTCTCCTTTTCTGCTGGCAGTTATCTGGCTGGTGTGCATTTTGTTTGGGTCCAAGCACGTCATCTCATGTACAATCGAGTACTTCAGAGGGCATTTATCCAAGGCCTTTTTGCACATTTTTGAGAGCACAATCTGGCAATTTTTTTTAATCTGAAGGACACCAAGGTCACTTCCACTGCCTTTGGCTCCTGACTGTCTCTGACAAAAAGATGGTTTGTCAAATTTCCAGAATCTTTCTGCACACTCAGCCCAAGGTTAACACTACCTCAGCTGTACATATCAAACCAGCTCAAACTCCATGTTATTCACATATTTTTTACTTCACAATTGTTTGATACATTTGTATGTAAAGATACCAGTGAATTCACAGAAGTCCCACCTTGATGACAGCCATTCCTATATCCACCTCCTTTGGACTGAGCCAGAGTTTTTGCCTGTACAACAGCTGTACATGTTGCTACACAACACTTAAACATTCTATTTCCTCAATGAACTATTTTTTTTGCAGCAAAAGCCATGAAGCAGCAATAAAATCTTTAAAATATGCTTACCAATAAATATGGTTCTCCCATTTAAACACATGTAAAGATAAACCATGGATATTTAAAAATCATGGGTTCGTTAATGAGTTTAAATGTTATTGAATGGCTTACCTTAAACTTCTCCAGTAAGTCTTCAGCGGTGGAGTGGCTCATGTACTGTGATCCCAGAACCAGGACTGCACTCGAGAGCCATTCTCATAATTCACCCAATACCTGACATGCACATCCAGTTGTTTTCTTTTGATGGTCCTGTTCATACTTACGTCAAACATGACAACGAAGCTCCCTTTTAATATATGGAGCGAGTCCAAATCGCGCAAGAAAAGCGGTTTTATCTTTACCACAAGTGACCCTGCGAGTCAGGGAACATCACCCTGGAGACGGTGTGAATGTCATCATTGGACGTATAGGAGTGATGTCGGCAAACCGTTTGCAAAGCCCATAGCACTTCTGCTTTCAGTGTGGGTTGAGGGTTGAGGAGGATGTACTGAAGGCATTATTTGTCATGGGATCCGGAGACACTGCCAAAACGGGTGTAGGCCTATCTTTAGAGGTTGTACTTATCTCCACTGAATAAACATAAATCTGGGCTTATTCTATACTGAACAAAAATATAAACGCAACACTCTTGTTTCTGCTCCCATTTTTCATGAGATGGACTTAAAGACCTACAATTCATTCCAGATACACAATATTACCATTTCTCTCAAACATTTCTCACAAATCAGTCTAAATGTGTGATAGTGAGCACTTCTGCTTTGCTGAGATAATCCATCCCACCTCACAGGTGTGCCACATCAAGATGCTGATCTGACATCATGGGTAGTGCACAGGTGTACCTTATACTGCCCACAATAAAAGGCCACCCTGGAATGTGCAGTTTTTTGCTTTATTGGGGGTCTGGGGACTCAGAACCGGTCAGTATCTGGTGTGACCACCATTTGCCTCATGCAATGCAACACATCTTCTTCGCATAGAGTTTATCAGATTGTCAATTGTGGCCTGTGGAATGTTGGTCCACTCCTCTTCAATGGCTGTGCGAAGTTGTTGGATATTAGTGGGAACTGGTACACGCTGTCGTATACGCCGGTCAAGCACATCCCAAACAAGAGCAGCTGACCTGAGAAATAAGAAATAAGCTAAGCTGGAAACCTGGACCCTCCGACCAAGAATGCGTGAAGTACCCTCAGAAGGTCTACTAGAAGATGTACGTAGAAGACTACTACAGATCAGCTGATCTACACCACAGCAACAGTGATCCTTGAGCTGGAGCCGGACCGTCTTTGAAGACTCCGTAAATCTCCGTATAATAATATATATCTACGGGAACGAGAAAGGAGAAAGCAGAGAACAAGAACAAGATTTGTAAATGTAAGATTTGAAGGACCCCCGGCATGAAAAATAGAATAGTTCTCGTCATTAGTGAACATGTGTCTCGTCATTGTGTATCATGGACAGTAAGAGGGGGATCAATAGAGTGTTGTTATTATAACGTCTAAAAAGTCTGTCGATAAATCAATAAGAAAATAAATGAAGTCGTTTTCGCGAACACGCGAACAGGGGCCGGACCGACTGTAGGGGGCGTGGCCAGAGACAGCCATAGCTGTCAAGTCTCCCGTTTTGGCCGGGAAACTACCGTATTTTACTTCTCTTTCCCGCCGTCCTCCCGTATTAGTATTTTCCCGTAAATCTCCCTTATATTATATAGTTGCTGGATAGTGTAGTGGTAAGATCGCCGCCTTTCACACGGGAGACCGGGGTTCGAATCCCGGTTGTGGCCAAAAATATATTTTATATATTTTATATATTTTATATATTTATATTTATATTTATATTATATTTTATATAATTTATATTATTTTATATTTCCTGTCTTAAAATGTAAGGGATACTGGAGCCTCCCGTTTTGGCCGGGAAACTACCGTATTTTACTTCTCTTTCCCGCCGTCCTCCCGTATTAGTATTTTCCCGTAAATCTCCCTTATATTATTTAGTTGCTGGATAGTGTAGTGGTAAGATCGCCGCCTTTCACACGGGAGACCGGGGTTCGAATCCCGGTTGTGGCCAAAAATATATTTTATATATTTTATATATTTATATTTATATTTATATTATATTTTATATAATTTATATTATTTTATATTTCCTGTCTTAAAATGTAAGGGATACTGGAGCCTGGTTGCGGTGGTGGGATGGCTCACGGCGGGTGCCGGAAAATTTCCTTTATTTTCAAATCCAAACCTTGACAGGTATGCTGCTGTTCCAAATCATGGGTGCATGTTACAAGTGCGGAACATATTTTAACTTAGTACTAACTTAGCATCATATTTGATCTGATTCGACTGAATATCCCAGGTTTCCATCTCTCATGCATCTGGTGTGACGGGAACGAGAAAGGAGAAAGCAGAGAACAAGAACAAGATTTGTAAATGGGACCCCCGGCATGAAAAATAGAATAGTTCTCGTCATTAGTGAACATGTGTCTCGTCATTGTGTATCATGGACAGTAAGAGGGGGATCAATAGAGTGTTGTTATTATAACGTCTAAAAAGTCTGTCGATAAATCAATAAGAAAATAAATGAAGTCGTTTTCGCGAACACGCGAACAGGGGCCGGACCGACTGTAGGGGGCGTGGCCAGAGACAGCCTGCTGACCATAGCTGTCAAGTCTCCCGTTTTGGCCGGGAAACTACCGTATTTTACTTCTCTTTCCCGCCGTCCTCCCGTATTAGTATTTTCCCGTAAATCTCCCTTATATTATATAGTTGCTGGATAGTGTAGTGGTAAGATCGCCGCCTTTCACACGGGAGACCGGGGTTCGAATCCCGGTTGTGGCCAAAAATATATTTTATATATTTTATATATTTATATTATTTTATATATTTATATTATTTTATATTTCCTGTCTTAAAATGTAAGGGATACTGGAGCCTGGTTGCGGATGGCTCACGGCGGGTGCCGGAAAATTTCCTTTATTTTCAAATCCAAACCTTGACAGGTATGCTGCTGTTCCAAATCATGGGTGCATGTTACAAGTGCGGAACATATTTTAACTTAGTACTAACTTAGCATCATATTTGATCTGATTCGACTGAATATCCCAGGTTTCCATCTCTCATGCATCTGGTGTGACGTGTTTTCAGACTCTCAGGCTGGCGCAAAGAAATCTTACGGGAATTGAACGTCTCACTCCGGCCAGCTGACCAAAGTTCGGTAACCTTGGTATTGTGTGTAGGAGATTCGCTATAACTATAATTTCGTTCTCCATTTACATGCCCGTAGTGTCTTTAAGTGTTATGTAGTTTTGCCTGAAACGCAAAAATAAAACAAAGCAATTAAAGCCGATCAGTGGCTCAAATTGTGCTGTAGCGATTGAAGAACTTTTGTCGGAAGTTGGATTCGAACTTGGGATGCCTTACTTGGGAGAACAGAATACCAGAATAGAGTAGGTTAAGTCCAGCCTTGGCTTCCAAGCTGACGTTTTTCTACATATGTGCTTGTGTATCATGGACAGTAAGAGGGGGCAGGCAAGGAGAGAATTTCTCTCTTTGGGGATCAATAGAGTGTTGTTATTATAACGTCTAAAAAGTATGATGGTCTGTCGATAAATCAATAAGAAAATAAATGAAGTCGTTTTCGCGAACACGCCGAATTATAACTATAATTTCGTTCTCCATTTACATGCCCGTAGTGTCTTTAACCGGCTGCACAAACTGGATCCGCCTCCATTACGACACAACTTTGCCCTTATTGGCTTAAGAATTTAGTCACATACATGACGTATATCTGCTATTTCTCCCGAGAAGCAGGTAAAGCAGTGGTAACTGCTTTGTAGTTAATTTACCTGGTAAAATTAAGTTTAAATAAATGATATAAATACTGTAATAGTACTCGTGAGCTTTGTTTATTTGTTATTAGTTATTGTAATGTTGCGCTGCTTTATTTGTTTAATCGTCTAGTCTGTGGAGACATTCAAGTTAATCAAATAAGAATTGCACTGTACACTGTACATGACCATAAAAACTTTGTATCCTTGAAATAAATGTTTTTGATCTTTTCCTTGGCAGTTATCTTTTTACACAGGGCCTCTATGTACACGATAGTTTTTTTTTTCACGACTAACAGTATGGATCAGGAGTTGGTTATTGTAAAAGAAGTAATGTGCATGCAGGTGATATTTGTATAGATTTATCCACACCCTTGTAGCAGTGCTGCCATTGCAGTCAGATCTCGCAAACTAGGAGTATTAGTTGTCTTTATTTCTCTTTATTTCTTGACGCCAACCCTCTCCATTAATCCGGGCTTGGGACTGGCACCTACCTGAGCTGGCTTGCTCCCTTAAGTGGCTGGGTTAGGCTAAACTATATATATATATTTACCAAGACTACAATAAAACATCTCGAAATGTGTAGTCTAGCAAAACGCAGTTTAAAGAAGGTAGCCTACCTGGCGAAATTGCAAACAAATTAAGGGCGTTAGGCAGCCTTTAGATCCTACCCATCATGCACTGCAGTTTTTTGCTAATTCCTCAAATGGAAAACTGTCCATCCATCCATCCATTTTCCAAACCGCTTATCCTACTGGATCGCGGGGGGTCTGGAGCCTATCCCGGAAGCAATGGGCACGAGACAGGGAACAACTCAGGATGGCGGGCCAGCCCATCGCAGGGCACACTCACACACTATTCACTCACGCATACACTCCTATGGGCAATTTAGCAACTCCAATTAGCCTCAGCATGTTTTTGGACTGTGGGGGAAACCAGAGTACCCGGAGGAAACCCCACGATGACATGGGTAGAACATGCAAACTCCACACACATGTGACCCAGGTGGAGACTCGAACCCGGGCCCTAGAGGTGTGAGGCAACAGTGCTAACCACTGCACCACCATGCTGCCCCCTAAATGGAAAACCATTAAATACAAAAGGAAAACAAAAGTGCTGTAAGACTGTATACTTATGTGTATGTTAGTAAAGGCTGTAGCTGACACAACGGACCCCACTAATTAGAAAGGGGTAATTGTACACATGTGGCATCCAGTATGTTCTTCTATAACAGTTTTTAAAAAAAAAAAAAAACTCACATTACACAAATTGGCACTATCAAAACGAGGATTATGGGGAAAATGGGGACTGTGATGGAGATTACATACACGTAGGCATGGTATTTAGTTTTTTTTTAATCTGGTCACCTTCCAGAGTAATTGTAAACTAAAACCATCTTCACCCTATTTGATTCTTTATAAATGGACAATCAGTCGTGCAGTAAATGGGGGTATAGAGAGACACAGAGCTTGTCTAACAAGAAACCCTGGGAAGCTAACATTAATAGGGTGGGTATGGATAGCAAAACCATTGATACAGATTACAGATTTATATCTCACCTGAACCCTGGCGGGCTCCGTGCCAATAGGGGTTGGGATTAGGGTTAGTTAACTTAAGTAGTAATATTGATGTGTATATTCTCCTATTCTCCAGTCAGTGAATCGTGAAACGTAATGTTAATATGTTTCTATACCTATATGTTCTGCTTAAAAACCCATAAAGGCAAGCACAGTGTTTAGACATTCTGTTACTTAGACTAGTAAACACTAAGATCCTTCAGCTTTCAATTAACCTGACACAACAGTCTAAACAACAAATGTGTGCCATGTCATTTGTCATCTTTACATCTTGTATCCTTTATATGGTAATTGGATTTTCAAGGTGGAATTGCAGGTCGATCATTTTAAGGATCTAGATGTAAACCTCCCTGGTGTTGCTTTAATATTTTTTTTGCACAATTTGCTTCACACACTTCCTCCAGCAGAGAAGCTTACAATACTACACCCCACCAAATGACTGGATGATGCCTTTTTATTTAAGGTCTGGCTGTGAGCCTCGATTACCGATACACTATCTTCAGGCTCCTGCCGGGATCAGTCAGTATGGTGGACCTTTGGAGGAATGGGTACAAAACCATCAGGAAAGTTTGCAGGTGCTTCAAGAGTATGTGAAGGCTTAGTTGGAGGAACAAGCCACACCACGAAATCGGAAACACAATGAGTTGGTTAATGATTAGGGGTTTGATGAAGGTCAGCTGGTGTGTTTGCGGAACCATGTTCGAGGTAAAATACAGGATCATTGGGATGCCTGTTTGTATATGGTAGTTCGGTGTCCCCAAGATCAGGGTGCAGTTTACTCTGCAACTCCAATGGAGGGGGACGGGGTTGTCCGTCAAGTTCACCGAACAGAGTTGCGTCCAGTACCACAGGGGGTTGTTATGTCAGGGGAAGATGTTCTGGTAATGTCTCCTGAGTCTGGGTTGCCCACAGGGGCAACAGAAATGGAATCGGATGAGGACTCTGTGGTTTTACGGGGACAGGGCTGGTGGGAGGGGTCGCAATAGAGCATCCACAAGTAGGCCTCGTATAATGGAGGAGGTTATGTCCCCCCCGAGGTGTAGAGACCAGTTAAACGTTCGGTGAGGTCCACCACTGGTCATCATACCAACCCTTATAAGTTACCACGGTCAGTGAATGATCGTTCGGTTGGGGAGGAAGACCAGTGGTTTGGGGATAGAATTCTTAGCTGTGATCGTTGGGTCATCAATTTCATTTTGGGGGATGGATTGTAGCCAGGCAATTATAGGCAGGTATAGGAACTGCAGTTCGGACTGGAGGCATAGCCGGGGCGAGATGGCTGTGCATGTTCCGATGGTAGGGCATATTGGCAAAGGAGCAGGCACGGGAAAGACAGGCAGGGTCCTGATAGATTTGGGGGAGCATCGGCGGGCATATTGAATTTGCAGTGTAGCAGCCTTTCTGTTTGCTTGTTTCAGGGGTGAACAATCTTATCCGCAAAGGGCCGGTGTGTATGCAGGTTTTCGCTGCAACTCCCTAATTAGATTTCTAATTAGAGGACTGATTAGCTGAAGAGTCCTCATACCTGGTTTTGAAGAGCTGACCTAAAGGTTACCCCAAAAACCTGTTTTTTTTTTGTTTGAATGGGGCAGTGAGTCATGGGGTAAACTACTGTTCTTTAGGGGTTTTCAAGGTGGAATTACGGGTCGATAATTTTAAGGATCAGGTTGTAAACCTCCCTGGTGTTGCTTTAATATGTTTTATCTGAGGTTGTATCGTGTATTATCAAGCCAGCCGGCTTAGTGGCCTCGGGAGCGGGGTTTAGTGGGAGCAGCTGGCTAGTTTTATTTTCTTTTTTGTTTGTGTCTTTTTCTTTGTTGTATGTATATTTTGGGTTCATTATTAGGCAGGCTGGGCCTTTTGGCACCTGTAGTCTGGGTGCTGGATTGCCCATAGGGGTCTTTTTTATTGCTGTGATTTGCTGTGTCATTCACTAGTGTGATTTGTGCTGGATGTGTTTTTAAGGTTGTGCTGTGGCGTGTACCTGAGCAAACTTTGGGCAACCTGTTCTCTTGTTGGCTTTATTGACAAAGGGTGGATTAGTCTAATTACGGCCTGCTACAAATAGCTGCATATAACGTATAAAAAAAATCACCTTATGGGTGCTCCGTAGGGTAGCAAGATCTTGAGTTTTTTTTACAGTACTCGGGTACGTTTTAAAATTTTCGACCAATCAGCAAACATTATTCTGACAGCATAGCTGGGAAACCAATGAAAAGTGAGTGCAACGTTCTAGAACTTGACTTCGGGTTGACGCTCCCTATAAAAGAGCTGGGTACTGCTTCAAGGCGTTCAGTTGGCGCTACCTCCTGATAGAGTAGCACTGTACGGCTCTTGTTCCGTAAAACAACATCAAAAGGATGAAAAAAAAAACAATATTTAAAGAAGACGAAAAAAATCAATTTTTAAAGAAGACGAAAAAAACATCGTCTAAAAAAATAAGCCAAAAAAATAATATCCGAAGAAGGAAAAACATGCAAAGTAAAAAAAAACAAACAAAAATAAAAAACAATATCCAAAGAAGAAGGAAAAAAACATCCAAAGGGAGAAAAGAAGAACTGAAGGGCCAACGAGGTAGGAGGAAATACAAATTTCGTTTCAGCACCGTTGGAGTGCCAAGCCGTGAAAAGCATTTGGCCAGAAGACAAGGTAAGTGTTGTATCTGTTATTTTAAAACAGCGCTTTTCAAAATGCTGCTTTATAATCGTTTGAGATCGTTAGCCAGTGTGACAGCTGAAGGCTTTTTGAGTTTACCAACATAAAGTTTTATTTCTGTATTAGGACATTGTCAGGAACAATGATGTGTTCATCGCTATGATGTGGTCAAAAAGCGATGCATTGAATCTTAGAAACATTTGTGATTTTTCAAACGATGCTTTTCCTTTTATTTAATCAGTAAAATTTCCATCGGTTTTATATAGTGCCCCTTGAAATATGTCTTTAGCTCATTTTCCGGGCATTTTACTAGAATGCATCCTGAGAAATACACAAGCTCTGCTGCATTTCCGTGCCTCGATGTTTAGTGCCGAGTATAATTGTTGCAGTTGCCTTTTATATATTCCATGAGACCTGTTGGTACCAAGAGAAGTGTGAGACTGTCAGGGTGAATTTATCATACAATCGCACGCATAAATACCTGAGGGTTGCCAGTCCTTTTGCGTTGTTACAGGAGGACTAGAGCTGACGAGTGTGTTTCTACACACTATCAAGGGCATTGTAGTACAGTTTTCTCAGGTGGGAGAATGCTGCCGATCTCCTATTTGACAATACAGCCCTTGATATATTAGAATATTACAGAACTAGAAGCCTTTTGCAAGGAAGAATGTGAGAAAATCCCAAGTACAAGAACTGAAAGCCTTTCAGCTGGCTATAAGAAGCGCTTGTAAGCTGTGATATCTGGCAGAGGAGGTGTTACTAAGTACTGATTACGTAGGGTGCCCAAACTTTTGCAGAGTGCCATAATAATGTTTTTATTTTGTAATTTTGTTCAATTTATGGCATAAAAAGTAACTATTCATCAATGTTTGCTGAAAATATTGTGTATTTTTCCCCCAGTTCCTAAAGAGACTGTATTAACTGATATTGTTGCTTTTGTAATTGAAAAGATGTTATTTGTCAAGGGGTGCCAAACCTTTGCATAAGACTGTACACAGTGTGTGTATGTGTTTATGTGAGTGTGTGTCTGTGTGTGTGTGTGTATATATATATATGTGTGTGTGTGTATATATTTCTGTATATGCATGTGTATATATATATTTATATATAGTTCACACACATTCAAACTTATTTGAATACACATTCAAAATTATTTTTATTATTATTATTTTCGTTTTTTATTTTTTTTTGTGTTTTAAATTTTTTTATTTTTGCAATGGAAATAAAAATAAAGCAGTCCTCCGTAGAGGAGGGGTGGTGGAGGGAATATATATATATATATACATATATATAAAATAATTGTCACACAACTGGGGTGACATGCCTATCCTGCTCACCCAATTTTAGTGCACTTTAGTTATGCATAATGACCTTCTAGTCTCGATACACCCATATATATATATGTATATATATATATAGTTTTTTTTGTTTTTTTTTTTGCAATAGACAATAAAAATAACGCAGTTCTCCATAAAGGAGGGATGGTGGATGGAATATATATATACATATATATAAAATAATTGTCACACAACCTGGGTGACATGCCTTGCCTGCTCACCCAGTTTTAGTGCACCTTAGTTATTCATAATGACCATCTAGTCTCGATACACCCATAAATATATATGTATATATATATAGTTTTTTTTGTTTTTTTTTTGCAATAGACAATAAAAATAACGCAGTTCTCCATAAAGGAGGGATGGTGGATGGAATATATATATACATATATATAAAATAATTGTCACACAACTTGGGTGACATGCCTTGCCTGCTCACCCAATTTTAGTGCAACTTAGTTATCCATAATGACCAACTAGTCTCGATACACCCATATATATATATATATATATGTACATATATATATAGTTTTTTTATTAGCAATAGAAAAGAAAAATAACGCAGTTCTCCGTAAAGGAGGGATGGTGGATGGAATATATATATATATATATATATACATTTATATAAAATAATTGTCACACAACCTGGGTGACATGCCTTGCCTGCTCACCCAATTTTAGTGCACTTTAGTTATCCATAATGACCATCTAGTCTCGATACACCCATGAATATATATGTATATATATATATATATATATATATATATATATATATATATATATATATATATATATATATAGATATTTTTTCTTTTTCTTGTGTTTTTTTTTCGCAATGGATATTAAAAATAAAGCAGTCCTCCGTAAAGGAGGGGTGGTGGAGGGAATATATATATACATATATATATAAAATAATTGTCACACAACCTGGGTGACATGCCTTGCCTGCTCACCCAATTTTAGTGCAACTTAGTTATCCATAATGACCAACTAGTCTCGATACACCCATATATATATATATATATATATGTACATATATATAGTTTTTTTATTAGCAATAGAAAAGAAAAATAACGCAGTTCTCCGTAAAGGAGGGATGGTGGATGGAATATATATATATATATATATATATATATATATATATATATACATTTATATAAAATAATTGTCACACAACCTGGGTGACATGCCTTGCCTGCTCACCCAATTTTAGTGCACTTTAGTTATCCATACTGACCATCTAGTCTCGACACACCCATATATATATATATATATATATATATATATATATATATATATATATATATATATATATATATATATATGTATATATATATAGATATTTTTTCTTTTTCTTGTGTTTTTTTTTCGCAATGGATATTAAAAATAAAGCAGTCCTCCGTAAAGGAGGGATGGTGGATGGAATATATATATAAAATAATTGTCACACAACCGGGGTGACATGCCTTGCCTGCTCACCCAATTTTAGTGCACCTTAGTTATTCATAATGACCATCTAGTCTCGATACACCCATAAATATATATGTATATATATATAGTTTTTTTATTAGCAATAGAAAAGAAAAATAACGCAGTTCTCCGTAAAGGAGGGATGGTGGATGGAATATATATATATATATATACATTTATATAAAATAATTGTCACACAACCTGGGTGACATGCCTTGCCTGCTCACCCAATTTTAGTGCACTTTAGTTATCCATAATGACCATCTAGTCTCGATACACCCATGAATATATATGTATATATATATATATATATATATATATATATATATATATATATATATATATATATATATATATATATATAGTTTTTCTGTTTTTTTTTTGCAATAGACAATAAAAATAACGCAGTTCTCCATAAAGGAGGGATGGTGGATGGAATATGTATATGCATATATATAAAATAATTGTCACACAACCTGGGTGACATGCCTTGCCTGCTCACCCAATTTTAGTGCACCTCAGTTATCCATACTGACCATCTAGTCTCGACACACCCATATATATATATATATATATATATATATATATATATATATATATATATATATATATATATATATATATATATATATATATATATATATATGTATATATATATATAGATATTTTTTCTTTTTCTTGTGTTTTTTTTTCGCAATGGATATTAAAAATAAAGCAGTCCTCCGTAAAGGAGGGGTGGTGGAGGGAATATATATATACATTTATATAAAATAATTGTCACACAACTGGGGTGACATGCCTTGCCTGCTCACCCAATTTTAGTGCACCTTAGTTATCCATAATGACCAACTAGTCTCGATACACCCATAAATATATATGTGTATATATATATATATATATAGTTTTTTTGTGTTTTTTTTTGCAATAGACAATAAAAATAACGCAGTTCTCCATAAAGGAGGGATAGTGGATGGAATATATATATACATATATATAAAATAATTGTCACACAACCTGGGTGACATGCCTTGCCTGCTCACCCAATTTTAGTGCACCTTAGTTATCCATACTGACCATCTAGTCTCGATACACCCATAAATATATATATATATATATATGTACATATATATAGTTTTTTTATTAGCAATAGAAAAGAAAAATAACGCAGTTCTCCGTAAAGGAGGGATGGTGGATGGAATATATACATACATATATATAAAATAATTGTCACACAACCTGGGTGACATGCCTTGCCTGCTCACCCAATTTTAGTGCAACTTAGTTATCCATAATGACCAACTAGTCTCGATACACCCATAAATATATATGTATATATATATATATATATATATAGTTTTTTTATTTTTTTCGTAATGGACAATAAAAATAACGCAGTTCTCCGTAAAGGAGGGATGGTGGATGGAATATATATATACATATATACATTTATATAAAATAATTGTCACACAACCTGGGTGACATGCCTTGCCTGCTCACCCAGTTTTAGTGCACCTTAGTTATCCATACTGACCATCTAGTCTCGATACACCCATAAATATATATACTGAACAAAAATATAAACGCAACACTCTTGTTTCTGCTCCCATTTTTCATGAGATGGACTTAAAGACCTACAATTCATTCCAGATACACAATATTACCATTTCTCTCAAACATTTCTCACAAATCAGTCTAAATGTGTGATAGTGAGCACTTCTGCTTTGCTGAGATAATCCATCCCACCTCACAGGTGTGCCACATCAAGATGCTGATCTGACATCATGGGTAGTGCACAGGTGTACCTTATACTGCCCACAATAAAAGGCCACCCTGGAATGTGCAGTTTTTTGCTTTATTGGGGGTCTGGGGACTCAGAACCGGTCAGTATCTGGTGTGACCACCATTTGCCTCATACAATGCAACACATCTTCTTCGCATAGAGTTTATCAGATTGTCAATTGTGGCCTGTGGAATGTTGGTCCACTCCTCTTCAATTGTGCGAAGTTGTTGGATATTAGTGGGAACTGGTACACGCTGTCGTATACGCCGGTCAAGCACATCCCAAACATGCTCAACGGGTGACATGTCCGGTGAGTATGCTGGCCATGCAAGAACTGGGACATTTTCAGCTTCCAAGAACTGTGTACAGATCCTTGCAACATGGGGCCGTGCATCATCTGTCTGAGTGGCTGGTCTCAGACGATCTTGGAGGTGAACCTGCTGGATGTGGAGGTCCTGGGCTGGTGTGGTTACACGTGGTCTGCGGTTGTGAGGCCGGTTGGATGTACTGCCATATTCTCTGAAACGCCTTTGGAGACGGCTTATGGTTGAGAAATGAACATTCAATGCACGAGCAACAGATCTGGTTGACATTCCTGCTGTCAGCATGCCAATTGCACGCTCCCTCAATGCTTGTGGCATCTGTGGCATTTTGCTGTGAGACAAAACTGCACATTCCAGGGTGGCCTTTTATTGTGGGCAGTATAAGGTACACCTGTGCACTACCCATGATGTCAGATCAGCATCTTGATGTGGCACACCTGTGAGGTGGGATGGATTATCTCAGCAAAGCAGAAGTGCTCACTATCACACATTTAGACTGATTTGTGAGAAATGTTTGAGAGAAATGGTAATATTGTGTATCTGGAATGAATTGTAGATCTTTAAGTCCATCTCATGAAAAATGGGAGCAAAAACAAAAGTGTTGCGTTTATATTTTTGTTCAGTGTATGTATATGTATACATATAGTTTTTTTTGTGTTTGTGAAAACGGGTCTTTAATCGGGGAAACGGAGCGGGTAGAGCAGGACGGAACGCAGGCATTGACAAACTACAATGACGGACAGGGCAAACAGGTAAGACCAGGACTTAAAATAGGTCATGACTAATCAAAGTAATCGGGCAAAGCAGGAGACGATCAGGGAAGCACACGTGGGTAATCAGGGGGCGTGGCACACACGAGGAGCGGACAAGCCGGGCATATATGTATATCTATATAAAACCTCATTAATGAGGGACAGGGAACAGAACGGACAGACAGAACTGGCACAGGGGAAGGAGCCAGGACAAGACTTGACATAAGACAGGAAAGGCAGAGAAACAGATCAGAAAGGGGGACACGGAGGGAACAGGCAGGACAAAAGGACCGG
This sequence comes from Brienomyrus brachyistius, assembly GCF_023856365.1. Lineage (NCBI taxonomy): Eukaryota > Metazoa > Chordata > Actinopteri > Osteoglossiformes > Mormyridae > Brienomyrus > Brienomyrus brachyistius. The sequence goes on along the minus strand of NW_026042999.1, from coordinate 22,268 downwards.
GAGTGAACGAAGGGAACATCGGGGAAAGAGGAGCAGAAGCCAGAGGGACGAGGGACAAAGAGAGGAGGGACAGAGACAGGAGGAACAAAGCGAGGGGGAGCAGAGGCAGGAGGGACAAAGACGGGAGGCCAGGGAGAGAAGGAGGGGGAACCAAGAGGAGCCCGAGGGAGACCCAGCGGGCGACGGGAGGCAGCCGGAAGGGCTGCAGGCGGCCGGGAGGCCGGAGCCGGAGGGGCCGAGGAGACGGGGTGAGGGACAGACGCAGGGACGAAGGAGGGAGTCGGAGGGGAGACCAGGGAAGGGGACGAAGGAGCTGGAAGGGACCCTGGCGAGGGCAAGGAGAGAGGGGGAGCCGCAGCAGACGGCGACGTCCTCCGACACGCCAGAGCGGGAGGACCAGCAGGCGAATGAGGAGCCGCCGTCGGGGGGCCCGCAGGCAACCGATAAGACGCCGGAGGAGGGACCGAGGCAGGGCGACGAGGCCGCGGAGGGGGACCCGCAGACGACAGCCGACCCGGAGGGCCAGGACCCGCAGGTGCCGACCAAGCCCTAGCGCCGGCGAGGGAGGGCGAGCCAGGGGGCTGGGCGGGTGGGACCCCAGCCGTGCGTCTGTGTCCTCTCCCCTTATGGGACACAGACATAAGGACCTGCGGCCGGGGTCGGGCTCGTCGGGGTGAGGGTACCAGAGTCACAGGGGGAGAAGGGACTGGAGTGGGGCCAGGGACTGGAGCTGCAGGCTGCAGAGGGGGCGCCTGCCCGGGAGCTGCAGGCAGGGAAAGCGCCTCGGACGTGGGCGCGGTAGCTGCAGGCAGCGGAGACGGCTGCTCGGGCTCTGGGGCCGCAGGGGGCACTTATTTTATTATATAAAATAAGTGTCACACAACCGGGGTGACATGCCTTGCCTGCTTGTGGGATGAGGAAGACTCAGGGACTGGAAATGGGATTAAAACTGAAGATGTGCTCATTCCTTTGTGTATTTACAAATTTTCCTTCCGTCAGACATGAGGAGTTTGCTGCTATATTTGGCACTAATAGAGATTCTGATGCTGCTATTTTTATTGTCTATTAGTTTGTTATTATTTACAAGTTCTGTTGTGTTTTTGCATTTTTCTCTTCTGGTTAATTAACTGCTGTCTGTTTGCTGTGAAGTATGAGTGTGGTGAGTAAGACTCAGGGACTGGAAGTGGGATTACAACTAAAGATAACATGCTTATTCCTTTTTGTATTGTTTACAAATTTCCTTCCGTCAAACATGAGGAGTTTGCTGCTATATTGTGCACTAACAGAGATTCTGATGCTGCTATTTTTATTGTTTATAAATGTGTTATTGTTTCCAAGTTGAGTATTCAATAAATGCTAAATTGAGAAATTTTGTGTATCGTTTGTTATTATTAGTGTGATATTTTACCATGCAAATAGAGGGGAAAACGTCCAATTATCGGCCAAAAAAAATCAGCAGCATATATCGGCCATCGCCTGACCCTTGACTTGAAAAACCCATATCGGTCGACCTCTAGTAACAGTACATTCTGTCCAATTCATCCATCGAGTTAAGTCACACACCCACTTGAGGGGGCACTCCGGCAGACGTGAGGATGGGGATGTTCTTTCCGCTATAACATCCACTGCAGAAGTACATCTCGCTCCTGTTCACAGGGCTTACTTCAATGATGAAGCAGGGCTGGTTGTCTGGACAAGAAGTTGTCCTGCTGCTGGGTCTCGGTGCCGTTTTTCCACCTAAGCTTGAAGGTGGAAATGTGTTCCAACTTGGTCCCTGGGACTGCAGCATAGCCAAACATCGCGAGCAGCGTCGGCCACACCCACCACCAGAACCATCACACCGTCCTATACACATAAAGAAGAACTAAAACATAGAGTGTTGTGACAATCTATGCGTTAATGTTTGGCAGCATAGGTGATTCATTAAAATTATACCGAAGAATGGAAAATGTGATATTTAGAATATTTTTTGCCATTTAGTAGCTAATTTAAGCACTTACCCAATGCCTCAATTTGTTTTAGGTCAGTAATGTCTGAGCCAAAAGAATGAATGTATGAATTTAATACAATTCACCCACTCCCACCCACACACAAATCTGAAATTCAATTTAAGACACTTCTTAAACATTAGTGCATTAACAAAAAAGGAAAATCTTAAGAGATTCAGTAGGATTTTCTATGTTAGACTTAAGCTAATAGTTCAATAGTTTTTACATATTTCAATATACCAATTTGACTTTAATGTTGAAACAGATGCTAAAACATGGAATAATTTCATAACTAGAGAAACATGTTATTCACAAACACTAGCAAAGGTAGCTTATAGTTAAGCTTACTTAAGTCAGCAAGTCAGGCTACAGTGTGTAAGAATAGTCGTAAACGATAATTTGTCTCAGTCTTACATGACAGAATAAGTAAACAGAAAATATAAAATGGCTGAAACAGCGTCATTAACGCCAGCTACAGTAGAGGCGCAGAAAAGGTGTCATGACTGAAGTATTCCCAAACTCTGGAAGACCGTATGCGAGCCTTTTTTGCCGCGTGTTTCTCCAGAGGCTCCGGAGCTCCGCTGGTTGAGACAGCCATGTTGGTTCATGTGCAGGGGGACGAGCGGCAAATTTCTTTTTTGCAGGGTGGTAGGTGATGTCTCATTAATATTTATGAGAGAAGTGCTACATGATTGGCCAGTGCATGCCAGTGCATGCCCAAAATGGTGCGGCACTGCATCCAAGCCTGCGGCACTCAGAGTCACAAATACAGTGGAAACCATTTGTAGTAATTACGTCTGTCTGGCTGATTTCCAACTAATTGATATTTGTATATTTATTACATGAATATAAGGTAATATAAGGTAATAGAAGAGGTATTTAATGGTTTTCCATCTGAGGAATTTGCAAAAAACTGCAGTGCATGATGGGTCGGACCTAAAGGCTGCCTTAACGTCCTCATCTGTATGACGACATACATCAAGACTAGGAAGGTGCATAATGTTCATGTCTGGTTGCGTTTGTTGGTCCAGAAAGTAATTCAATTTCGCCATGTAGGTTACGTTCTTAAAAACTGCTTGGATATAGCCCGATTATATGCTGTGGGCCTTTTAATTTCTTTGTTTACCAGGTAGGCTACCTTCTTTAAACTGCGTTTTGTTAGACTACATATTTAGGGAGGTCTTTATAAATTTATAGTAGTCTTCATAAATATGTGCATAGTTTAGCCTAACCCAGCCACTTAAGGGAGAAAGCCAGCTCAACTAGGTGTCGGTCCCAAGCCCGGATTAATGGGGAGGGTTGGCGTCAAGAAATAAAGAGACTGTATCTTCACTGCATGACTGATGTCAAAATGTGTGAAATATGTGGTTGTATTAATAAATGCATTAAAGTAGGTTAATGATTCTGTGCTGTCTAAATTGTATAGAAAATTTCTACGTATAGCCAAACAAATCTCCTCCTGTTTGAAAAGGCATAGAAAAAGCAATTTAGCCACTAAAACTTTACAGTTTTTGTGAGGGACAGTCGAATTCTCTCGTTTCTCTCGTCAAGTTTTTTTGTGATCCTGCACCTACACTTTGCCGGCCCCAGGAGGATGGGCTCCCCCTTTGAGTTTGGTCCCTCCCAAGGTTTCTTCCTTCTTGGGAGTTTTTCCATCCTATCGGCGCCTATGGCTTACTCACTGGGGGCTTTGGGTGGGCATGATATAAAGCAAAGCATTTTCCCTCCCAGTTTCCTCCTCTGGTCCACATTGCAGGACCATCAGCCATCAGAAACAGTCAGACGGTCTCCTTCAGCTTCTTTAGTGTCCTTGGAAGCCAAGGCAGTTTTAGGTCTGAGAAGAGGTTTATCAGAAGGACACATATTACGTCGTTTGTCCTGAAATGTAACATGGGGAGGAAAAGTTAAGCGGTTTAGTCAGATTGGAGTCGTTTATTCAGCAGTGGCAGCGCCAGTGACTTAATGCTACAGGTGCTATAGGGGAGTGAGATTATTTAGACCGGGTGCTTTAGCTTTTCAGCTTATGTAGATGGTGTATAGAAGCACACAGCACGATAAGCTACAGCATGGATAAAATAGGATAAAATATGAAATTCTAACGTCTAGCTCACAGAGCCTCTATGTGTACTTTGAAGAAAAAATACACTACAAGTATGCTGTAAAAACCGCAAAAATGTCTTACACAATATACAGATTTTACAGATAGTTAAAGAAAAAATGAAACCAATATTTTGGGGGTGCTGTGGGGGTACTATGGTCATTGGAGGAGGAGCTAGAGCCCCCCCCCCCAAGCTTTTCCTTGGTGCTGCCACTGTTGTTCAGATTAAAAGTAACATTGTCATTAATAAACAGTACTCTGATCAAATTTTTGCATGTACAAACACAATCAAAGTTTAACCACATGTTTAGACACAATTCACACACCTGTTACATTTCCATAATGCTAAGACTCTCTACACTTACTTCATCCACTTTCTTGTTTGGTACACAGTCATTTGATGGATGTGTAAGATCATTACCAGACCGTCTGCTGCAAACTCTACAGTTAATGAATGGCTGCAAAAACACACAGACACACAAAAACAGTATTTAAAGAGTGGTGGGCAATAAATACAGTGAGAGAAGGTGTAGTAAAGATATATCTAATGATTTAAGGCAGAGCTGCTGGAGTGCAGGGTTTAATGACACAGAACAATTTTAGAGGAAAGAGCTTCCAAAGCAGGGTCACCATAAGGCTATATTATACAAAGCAAGTTCATCTAAAAGTATGAACAACAAATCCCGTTTAACTGAACACTGCTCTGTATTAAAATACTGTCCTCCGATCAAGCTAAGTGGTCCTGTAGTTCACTATTTAAAGAGGTAAATTTAAAGGGTAATTCACACTGCACATCTACCCTGCTCTGACCAGGTTTAATTACTGGCTTTCTAATTAAAACAAGAGTTAAGTCCTGCCCTTTCACCACAAAACACCACACTGCCATTTAAGGCTGATTTCAACAATGAGTTTTAGTTAACCTGGCTCGATTGAGTTAACTCTGGGTATGTAAAACCCGCTTTGTAGTACAGCCCACAGGTCTTTAAATAAGGCCAGCTAGGGTTCATAGCTCGAAGCATAATCTACAGGTCACCCCTCAGATGATTAGCATTTGCTTCTGCCTGGTAATCCAGCCTTTAAGCCTGTAAACCTACTAAAATTTGAGAATAAGGTGAAGGAACTGGCTCTTTGAGGCCACCTATGTATTTGTTACTTTATTGTTGGCTAACTTTCCCCCGCAGGGCATCAAAAAAGTTAACATGAACCTAAATTAATTTGCTAACTGATATGTCCAATGCTCACAGTCACAGTGACTCTTTACTTACCCTCTTGTCCATGAAAATACAGTCAGCCCGATGGTCTGTTGCAGTTGACTTTGGACATTTTGTTGCTCTCAAGAGAATCTCAATGTCAATGTATTCACTGCTGATCTAAATCACATAAACACGTTATATACAAAATTGCCTACAACTGTTTTAAAGGCAATATAACAAACAATAATCACCCAAAAAATGGCAAACTGTCACAGACTTGACTGCAGCAGATTCAGAGAGAAACTGTGAGAAGGTAAAATTGACCAGGGCTGAGATATACAACCATCACTTTCATTGTGAAGAGACATTAAGCATCATATGCATTGAAATTAAAACATCAAAATCAATGTGATACTCATTAGTTCAGCTTGCAGATGATGAAAGTTTCACACTTTTGTAAACACTTTCTCAGCAGTTACCTTCGGACGGCCCTGGATGTTATAGAAATTCATGTGCTGACGGGTTCCTTGATGAGCATTTTCGACTGCGAGTTTAATGGCCGTCTTGTGAGTGCAGGGAGACTGTGGTAATCTTGCTGGGCCTCTGTGGAGATAAGCAGAGCTCCATAAGCCAAAACCAGAAGCAGCAGGCGGGTCATCTTCCTCTCAGCTTTGAAGGGAGAAGCAGGACTGAGGACACTGATCTGTGGTCCCCTTATCCAGCACGTCCAGGGGCGTGTCCTTCACTCGAAACAAACAGACCTTTGAACAACATTGGAAAACTCTTCAGGATGAATTGAGGCAGGTGGTCAAGTGGGTTTATTGTTATTTCAGCAATATACACAGTACACAGTGAAAGGAAACATTGTTCCTCCTGGACCACGGTGCAACACAAAGAAGAAAAACAGAAACAACACAAGATGACACAAGTGCGGGCAAGATAGAACTATACAGAGTGAAAGGAGCACAAACAGAGGGAGAAAGTGCAAGATAAACACAAGAGCAACAATACAATACTACAGGACAAGACAGCGCAGTCAAGAACACATAGTGCAGCCAGAGCTAACCTGAATAGGGGCATCAAGGTTGCCAGGCAGGCAGAGAAACAGAAAATAGAGGTCTACTTCACATACAACAACCCACAGTGGGTGTGGCAGGGAATACAACACATTACAAACTTCAAAGGCAACAACACCGTCACTGTTAACAGCAACGCCCTTTTAGCAAAGGAGCTAAACAGCTTCTTTGCTCGTCTGGAGGAACACAGAGCAGACATAGCCACACTGCCCCCTCCCCCAATCTCCAGCACTCACAGACTCCCTCTGCAGGAACACCACGCGAGAAGGCACATTGCATCTCTAGGTGTGTGGAGTTTAAGACAAGGCAAGTGATGCTACGATAATATAATTCCTTGGTAAGACCCCACCTAGAATATTGTGTGCGGGTTTGGTTACCATACCTTAAGAAGGACATTGCTGCCTTGGAAAAGGTGCAACGTAGGGCAACGAGAATGATTCCTGGTCTTAGAGGAATGTCTAATGAGGAGAGGTTAGCTGAGCTGAATCTGTTTAGCCTCGAGCAAAGGAGACTAAGGGGGGACATAATCCAGGTGTTTAAGATTCTAACAGGTCTGGATGCTGTTCAGCCAAATGGCTATTTCAATGTTAGTTTAAATACCAGAACTCGTGGCCATAAGTGGAAATTAGCTGGAGAACATTTTAAAACGAATTTGATGAAGCATTTCTGTACACAGCGTGTAGTTAGAGTATGGAATAGTCTTCCTGTTATTGTAACACAAGCTAAAACCCTGGGTTCTTTTAAATCAGAGCTAGATAAGATTTTTGAGCTATTAGCTAAGTTCTCCTCAAAGGAGCTTGATGGGCCGAATGGCCTCCTCTCATTTGTAAATCTCTTTGGTTCTTATGAGTCAGCTTACAGAGATGAGGTCCAGAAACTGATAGGTTGGAGTTCAGCAAACAATTTGGCACTAAACAGCACAAAGACAAAGGAATCACTGACTTCAGGAAGGATGGAGGCGACACTGGCCTGCCTAGATGGATGGATGGATGTTTTTATTGACATTGTAAGTACAATGAGATTTAGTTTGGAACGCGCCAGCAGCTACACAGTATATTTACAATTATATAGATTGTGAGGCATAAAATAAGGTGTGAGTAATATAACATAACGACATAATATAAGTAATCATTAATTAATCATTACAGATGGTATGAGGTGTGAACCGCTAGGCTGCTATGGCATGTTTGGTATCAAACCGATGGAAAATCACTCCAGTTTCCAAATCTGGTCAGTGGTTACCACGAAAGTGAATATATCAAAAGTTACACCAGCCTAACGAAAATCATCAATACAAGGGAAATCACTCTGGTCATAAATCTCAAAAGGACTGATACAGACCCCCTTCCGAAAGCCCGCCAAATGGATGGTCAGCCATTGGTCCAGGAGTCGAATTCCTGGTCACTCCTATTCACGAACTTTACACTATAAAACCTGGCACCTCAGAACAAAGCCAGGAGAGGAGAAACAGAAGGGAGGAGAAAACAAAAGACCATCAGCACGAAGAGAGGCAGAGAACATCAGCCCAAGAGAAGAGAAGCCCACAAGAAGCCCTCCTGAAGCCTATCAGTGAAGACCCAGCTGGACAGAGAACTGCAACCAAGCCCAAGCTTCACCAGGAGAGGGAATCAGAGGGGCTCCACTCCAACAACCGCTGCAAACACCGCGCCTCCCTGAGTGCCATCACCCATCAGCTCATCAGCCTCCGCAACCAACTGCCAAGACCCCCCCCCCCCCACTCTGCAACCAAGTAAACAAACTTCCTTTCATTTATAACAACCTAAACTCCTATTCACCTGCTATATTACTTTAGGACAGTATTTCCACAAATTGCTTGCTTTGCAGAACAGTATTTTCCCTTTTAAGGTTACTCATTTTAAATCTGGTCATTGCATTTTCATGATTACATTGTTTGTGTCCACTCCGTTATTTCGTGTTTATTGTTTGTTAGGTGTAATGTCTGTCTTATGTTAGTTATAGGAATAAATGCATGTCTTTTACACAACTTCAGCCTCCGTTCATTGAGTGCTCACAAGAATCCCTGCCTGTGCGATCTACGCTCTGAAACCTCAAATTCGCCTGAAATATCGCGAGACTCTCTCTCATTGGCCGTGAGGGGAGCTTCGCTACCGATCGTTTACATTACCTGGTGACGCAGCTCGTTGGACAAGCCTTCTATTCTAACCCAGGTTATTACGTGATACTGGTTATTAATGAGTTCCATTTAAGTCACACATTAACAGACTCACGGTGTTTCGCAATTGAGTTTGAGCCGACCATTCAGCATAAAAATTGGTTAATAATCACAAGGCACAAGGTTTAAACTTATTCTGAGCACACAATTTAAACTTTTTATGACCGAACGTGCAGTGAAGAAGCGCTACTGTCAACTGGTTGCAAAAGTCGCACTCATGGCAATCTGAAGGCATTTAAGCGGGATCATATGGGCTTATTATAGTTATTTTTATTTCTATTATTAGTAGTTATATTATTTTGTTTTATTTTCGGTGATTTCATTGTAGTTCTTTCGTATTAAACTGCAGTAAACTTTAACCCTATGTCTGACGAGATTCTCAGATGTAGCGCTTTGTTTCCAGGTTCAATTCGGACGAGTGTCTCCGTTTCTATATATCCTGGGAGAGCTCTCTCTATTAGCGAACGGGAATACTTGTTATGAGGTTCTAACCTAAATTATGTTGCGCTTGGACATAAGACCGATAGCTTAGTTACCTATCAGGATCATACTCGTATGTGTGTGCCTGCTTTAGACAAAGCAAGTTTAACACAACTTTGCGCTGTGAGCCAAGTGTGTGTCATTTAGAAATTGGGAGTCTCCTGTGCTTGAGACCCGCCGTGGTTAAGCACCATTTGCGACGAGATATAGTGCACTCACAATTTAAATCTGTCGCCGTAACGCGTGCGCCGTCTCGCTTCAGTAATTGTTTTAAGGGGTTTTATACTGTGCAAGGCACAGAAGAAGGCCACAAGCAGCATGCGCATGCATTAAATGTGTGTGTCACTCATCTAGCGTCGGCAACCGCCTAGCTATATCTTTGGTTACCTCTAGTGGTCAGGCATAGAACTACCACTCCATTTCGAAATTGCGCCTCTAGTGGCCAGGCATAGAACTACCACTCAATTTCGATATTGCGCCTCTAGTGGCCAGGCATAGAACTACCACTCCATTTTGATATTGCGCCCCCGGTGGTCAGGCATAGAACTACCACTCCATTTCGATATTGCGCCCCCGGTGGTCAGGCATAGAACTACCACTCCAGTTCGAAATTGCGCCTCTAGTGGTCAGGCATAGAACTACCACTCCATTTCGAAATCGCGCTTCTAGTGGTCAGGCATAGAACTACCACTCCATTTCGATATTGCGCCCCCGGTGGTCAGGCATAGAACTACCACTCCATTTCGAAATTGGGCTTCTAGTGGTCAGGCATAGAACTACCACTCAATTTTGAAATTGCGCTTCTAGTGGCAAGCCATAGAAGTACTACTCCATTTCGAAATCGCGCCTCTAGTGGTCAGGCATAGAACTACCACTCCATTTCGATATTGCGCCCCCGGTGGTCAGGCATAGAACTACCACTTCATTTCGAAATTGCGCTTCTAGTGGTCAGGCATAGAACTACCACTCAATTTTGAAATTGCGCTTCTAGTGACAAGCCATAGAACTACTACTCCATTTCGAAATCGCGCCTCTAGTGGTCAGGCATAGAACTACTATTCCATTTCGAAATCGTGCCTCTAGTGGTCAGGCATAGAACTACCACTCCATTTCGAAATTGCGCCTCTAGTGGCCCGGCATAGAACTACCACTCAATTTCGATATTGCGCCTCTAGTGGCCAGGCATAGAACTACCACTCCATTTTGATATTGCGCCCCCGGTGGTCAGGCATAGAACTACCACTCCATTTCGATATTGCGCCCCCGGTGGTCAGGCATAGAACTACCACTCCAGTTCGAAATTGCGCCTCTAGTGGTCAGGCATAGAACTACCACTCCATTTCGAAATCGCGCCTCTAGTGGTCAGGCATAGAACTACCACTCCATTTCGATATTGCGCCCCCGGTGGTCAGGCATAGAACTACCACTCCATTTCGAAATTGGGCTTCTAGTGGTCAGGCATAGAACTACCACTCAATTTTGAAATTGCGCTTCTAGTGGCAAGCCATAGAAGTACTACTCCATTTCGAAATCGCGCCTCTAGTGGTCAGGCATAGAACTACCACTCCATTTCGATATTGCGCCCCCGGTGGTCAGGCATAGAACTACCACTCCATTTCGAAATTGCGCTTCTAGTGGTCAGGCATAGAACTACCACTCAATTTTGAAATTGCGCTTCTAGTGACAAGCCATAGAACTACTACTCCATTTCGAAATCGCGCCTCTAGTGGTCAGGCATAGAACTACTATTCCATTTCGAAATCGTGCCTCTAGTGGTCAGGCATAGAACTACCACTCCATTTCGAAATTGCACCCCCGGTGGTCAGGCATAGAACTACCACTCCATTTCGATATTGCGCCCCCGGTGGTCAGGCATAGAAGTACCACTCCATTTCGATATTGCGCCCCCGGTGGTCAGGCATAGAACTACCACTCCAGTTCGAAATTGCGCCTCCAGTGGTCAGGCATAGAACTACCACTCCATTTCAAAATCGCGCCTCCAGTGGTCAGGCATAGAACTACAACTCCATTTCGATATTGCGCCCCCGGTGGTCAGGCATAGAACTACCACTCCATTTCGAAATTGCGCTTCTAGTGGTCAGGCATAGAACTACCACTCAATTTTGAAATTGCGCTTCTAGTGGCAAGCCATAGCAGTGCCACTCCATTGAAATTGCACCTCTAGTGGTCCGCCATAGTAGGTTAACAACATCTGAGTTGGGTCTCTGGTGGTCAACTGCGGTGATACAACACGCATAATTGGACACACAGGTTCTTGCCTGAAAGCAGGAATCAACTTCACAGACTAAATCAGTTTGATCACAATACATTAACATCCAATTAGGTTATTGTTGCATAACTAATTGATGTTTACAATTGAATAAGAAACACAATTCATTTGGTTTGATTCCCGTTTAACCTTTTTGATTTATTTTAGGTTTTATTTCACCTTATGCTTTCATTCATTCCATCTCCCCCAACAAGGGGACTTGCATAGAAGTTCAACCACTATTAACAACAGTAAACCAGTTACGTACACAATCCCATCAGGAAGTCGTTTGGATGTGATCAGTTGAGCCCTTCGGGTGCTGGGTGCTTACCATTCGCTCTCTGTTGGTTGAGCTTGTCTGTGGCTCTGCTGTCACTGCTTGTGATCGTACAGTTTGTCAGAACCGAAGGGGAGTTCTCAGCAATTGGATGCCCAAAAGCGTGTCAGCCCGGCTACACCCACTGACTCATTACGGGCAAGGCTGACAGGTACCTCAGGCGGTCATTACAACTTTTGAGCAGGACTTCGTTTAGGGTGAGTTCTGAGAACGGCCCTAGCTTGGACTCTCACTAGGGTGGGTGATACCTGAAGGCAATTTTGCCAGCCGATAAGCTCCACCTGGGTTGTCTCAGTTGTGCATACAGAATACGCCCTTCCAAGTTAACATTGCTGGGGATCGGGGGAGTGGAAGCCGGACTCAGGCTTGCTTGGCTGGGAGAATGATTCCTGGTCTTAGAGGAATGTTTAATGAGGAGAGGTTAGCTGAGCTGAATCTGTTTAGCCTCGAGCAAAGGAGACTAAGGGGGGACATAATCCAGGTGTTAAATCTGGTCATTGCATTACATTTTTTTTGTATCCACTCCTTTATTTCGTGTTTATTGTTTGTTAGGTGTAATGTCTGTCTTATGTTAGTTATATCCATCCATCCATTTTCCAAACTGCTTATCCTACTGGGTCGCGGGTGGTCCGGAACCTATCCCGGAATGTGGAATGGGCACGAGGCAGGGAACAATCCAGGATGGGGGGCAGCCCATCACAGGGCACACTCACACACAAATCGTGATTATATTATTGCACTATACTGTATAAATAAAAAGTAAACTTAATACCAGTTGTGGTAATAAAGTGCACAGAGAGTAAGAGAGAGTAGGGTTTCACATAAACGTATGTTCATTAGCATTTAGTATTCTGATGGCTTTGGGGTTAGAAGCTCTTATTAAATCTGGTTGTTCTGCAATGCATACTGCGGTAACGTTTACCAGAGGGCAGAAGTTCAAACATCTCATGTGCTAGGTGCGTGGGATCTTTTTTAAATATAATTATGCATATGTAGAACTAGGGATATGATCCTGTTAAGTATGATAGTTCTGTCTCATTATTGCAGGATCGACATCCATAGTAACTGTGGTGATCTATCCATTTGTGTGCATGTCTGTGTGTGTGTGTGCGAGCGGGTATACCTATCCTACCCCATAGCGTGATAAATACCTGTTTTTTTTTTCCCTTATGGGGACCACGAAACTGAAAACCAGGAAAACTCTATTTTATAAAAATCTGTGACTGCTGTGGAAAAACTAAAAATGCAAAACCTCTTTTATTTTGCTTGGTTACTTATGGTTATGGTTAGGGCAGGGTGGGGGTTAAGATTGTCATAGTTAGCGTTAGCATTTATCCAATAGAAGTCAATGAGCGGGCCCCATAAGGATAGGTATACCCTATGTGTGTGCATGTGTGTGTTTGTCCCATATTGCCTGGGCTTCAGGATACCTCATAACCCGGAACTTCATCAGAAGTAGTTAGAAAATGGATGAATGGATGGATGGATGGATGGATGGATGGATGGATGGATGGATGGATGGATGGACAGATCAATAAAAGTACAGAACATCCATTTTACAAAGAACCATCAACACTAAATGTATGCACTGGTCATGCTCCTGGAAATTAAACTTCTTTTCTGAAAAGCAGCATGTTCATAAATTAGCTGCTGTTATACCTTGGGGGAACAAATGCAGATGAAATTGTAAAACAAACTGCAGTGGCAAAACAGTTCTGGCTGCCTGTGCTGCCCTGCCTGCCCGCCCTCCTGCCCATTACGTCCTGCCTGTGCCACCCTCCTGCCTGCCCTCCTGCCTGTTTACGTCTTTCCTGTGTGCCCTGCTGCCAGTTATTCTGTATTTACATCCGGACTTAACTAATTGAACCATATAAACCATATAAATCAGGACTTTGTTAACGTGACTTCTGACCTGTGGAGGATGGGCTCCCCCTTTCACTCTGGTTCCTCCAAAGGTTTCTTACTATGACTGAGTTTATCCTTGCCAATGTCGCTTTCTAATTTTTCAGGCTAGATCTTGCTCACTGGGACAACTGGGCAGGGACAAAGTAAAGTGCTTTGAGACAATGTAAGGCTATGAAAATGTACTATACAAAATAAAGTGAATTGACTTGAGTAATGTGGCACAAAGCAACCCTTCTTTGCCACAGGAAATGTCTGGTGCAATTTCTTTTTTAATTGTACATGTCAATTGCATAATACCCTAAACTAATTCATTATTATTTCTATTATTATCATCATCATCAGTATTTCATTAGTATTCCATGGTATTTAGATTTTTCAGGAATCAGTGTGTGTACTGTATACTTTTTAATTTATTTGCACTATGTGTAGTGTCTCTGCAGCTGTATATACTTGCTGCATTATGCACAAGAACTTCCCTCAGGCATCAGTATAGTTAATCAAATGTAATATTTCTTGCTTGTTTATTAAGTTGTTTTAGGTATTTTGTGTGTTCCACTTAATTTAGTGTAATTAGTCCTAGTTGACTCAGGTTTAGTTAGATTTTTCCTTCTGTTGTTCCTCTGCATCATGCTACTGTCATAAAATTTCAATGTCTTACCTAACTTAAGAGTTTTGTGCATTGTGTTTTGGAGAGAAAGAAATCATTACTTTTTTTCTTTAGATTCATCCACTGATTCTATCACCTATGACACATTCCCCCTGAATATTTGTTTGTTTATTTATGTATTTGCTTGGGGGATGGAATTAACAAACAGAAATAACTGAATGAATCAGGGTAGTGAAAAACATTTATAAACTTATCATTTTGGTATTGGTACGATCCTGTTCTGGTTAGTTAGCCGAGGGAGTAAATCATCCGGAGTTTCATCTCTCAATCTCCTCCTACACCCACTCAGCATCACAGTATGGACTCCCCAATGCAACTGATCTGCACGTATTTGTACTCTGGGAGGAAATTGAAGCCCCCATAGGAAAAACTCAAAGCCTACAGACATATGCACAAAACCAGGGGACATGCTCAGTTCTGCAGGCCTGGAAGTGTGAGAGAAGGCTATTTATTGAGTTTCCCCTCTGCCCCTGGTAAAGATGAAACATGCACAAGTCATTAAACACACATATACTTACATGAAAGTCTGACTGATACTGGAGCTTCCAGTGCCCGTAAACCAGGTACTGGGGTACTCCATTTCCTTCTTGATAATTAGCGCCATTGAAAAAAAAACGGTGCCTTTCCTAATATTAACTGACTCTCAGACAAATGTACTGCTTGAAGACCCTGCCACTATTCGCATTTTCCAGCAGGAGTCACAAATCTTCATTGCATTCAGTTTATTCTCAGATGAGCTCATGCATGTTTCTATGTGCATCTTTACACTTAAACAAATACAGCTAACCTCTGTTGTTATATTCCATATATATTTGTCGTGACTGGCCTTTTTTCTCAAATGATGGATTTCTGAAACTAAAACTGACAGTATTCTAAAATATTTATATTGCCACATCATCGACACATGTTCTAATATGACATAGCATTCCCCTGGACCATAGTGCGACTTAGAGACAAGATATAACATGCCCTTCATGGTAAAACACTAGATAGGTGCAACACTTAATGTCAACGTTGTCAATGTCAATGTTGACTTAATGTCAACGTTAAATTCATGGATTCGCAAATTAAGTAACACGGTTACAGTACAAAAACGAGCAGAGCTGTGTATGGCATGACTATCTCGCGGCGGCGACAAAATATGCTTATCCTTCTAATTATTCAGAAGAAAATATATTTGCAAGCACAGCCGTTCACGGCTTCCGTACAAAAAGCTGTCACTACGCTACAGGAAGAATACACGACCAATATAGGATTTACACAAGTCTGCTTCTTTTGTTTTATTTAGTAACAACTTTCACAAAAATTGACAGCAATACTGCTAAAAGTGCAGATCTGTTGCCAAATTAAATAAACAAAGAAATTAATCATAAAAATATTCAAAGTATATACAGCCAGGGGCGCCGCTAGCAATTTTGGGCCCTATGACAAAATATGAGGTTGGGCCCCCCTATCACACCCATTCAGATCTCTGGGGGCCCCTAAAGGGCGTGGGCCCTTAGAATTGTCCCAACTTTCCCCCCCTTAGCGGCGCCCCTGTATACAGCTAACCATTTCCAATCGAAAAGTACATACAAGTCTCCAATATAAGTTATACAATGGAGCGCAGATAAAACTTTTAAATAGTAATTAACCAAACTATATAAAGAATACAAGTTTGAATACAGGTAATTTGTATAAATTTTACTGTGTTCAGACTGAAAAATCAGCACCAGCCTTACACACATTGCAGTTCTGCTTTTTTCTTCTTTTAGCATAATTACCCGTTTCACGTTCACGAGGCAGAAGATCCCTGCAAATGTGAAAATTCACAAGTAACAGGCACCATTAACCTCAAGCCATAACAGTCTGCTAGCCTGAACAATAGCAAACTCTATGTATTACCAATTATTACGCAGGTTGTCACTTTATCAAATCATGACTGTTACTAAGAAGTGGGAGTGAAACGCGTGTCACGAGATCTCGCGATATTACAACATGACGAGATTTCTCGTTGGAGCGAAAAGCCGTTTCACGAATGCGCTGCAAATGAGCTGCTGTAAATATGTCGGCATCTGACTAAATTACTATAGTAGATACCCCAGACACTTTTGAATCTTTTGTGTGTCAGCATTTCGGGTGCCCGGCGGAAAATATAAATGGCGAAAGGGAGACAGACAAAACACGAACCATCTGTAAGGACTGTAGAAAGCTAATGCCGCACACAGCGGCTAATGCTACTACTAACTACTATGCAAAGCCATTTGCAGCACCATCATAGCTCTTTATTTAAATTCACTGCACCGGTGAAGAAAACATTTTTAAAAAAATGTTATGTTTATTATTGGGTGCTTTCCACTTCATGCACCCACATACAGCGCTAGCTTAAAGCAATGCATTCTGGTCCTGACGCAATGCATCATGGTTATATTTTTTATCGCCCGTTGCATTACGTCACCATGTCACATGGTACCAAAACTCCGCGAGAGCAAGACACATCAGGCAGCACCTCTTAGCAGGCTGCACAGGCTGGATCCGCCTCCATTACGACACAACTTTGCCCTTATTGGCTTAAGATTTTAGTTACATACATGACGTTTGTATATCTGCTATTTCTCCCGAGAAGCAGGTAAAGCGGTAACTGCTTTTCAATTAATTTACTTGGTAAAATTAAATTTAAATAAATGATATGAATATTGTAATAGTACTCGTGAGCTTTGTTTGTTGTTAGTTACTGTAATGTTGCGCTGCTTTATTTGTTTAATCGTCTTGTCTGTGAAGACATTCAAGTTAATCAAATAAGAACTGCACTGTACACTGTACATGACCATAAAAACTTTGAATCCTTGAAATAAATGTTTTTGATCTTTTCCTTGGCAGTTATCTTTTTACACAGGGCCTCTATGTACACAATAGTTATTTTTTTCACGACTAACAGTATGGATCAGGAGTTGGTTATTGTAAAAGAAGTAATGTGCATGCAGGTGATATTTGTATAGATTTATATTTACCCCTAGGTGATAAGTTTGACAGTCATTTCTTTTACCGTTTGGCCTCTCGGTTGAACATAATAGTGGCGCGAGCAGCTCCACTTGGTTTTTTAAAAATACTCAGCCATGAACTTTTGGTGAACTCAGGTGAATCCCTTCCTTCAGTAGTAAACCTTGGTAGTTTCAGCCGTTTACACATTGTCTCACTAAAAGGTTGATAATATATTTGTCCTTTTACATAGTGATAAAATATACGCGATAAAAATGTGAATATTCATAGATTCAGGACTAACAAAGTAGCTAACAGAAACTCAGACTAACAAAAGGTGCAAATACATACTCAGTTGGTTCCATTGTGTTGATTACATTATAATGTTTACATTGTAATGATTATATCATGGATATTTGGCATACTTTTTATAAAATCGTAATTCTTATATTCTGCGTTATATAGTGCTAAATAATATTCCATAGATGGATGGACTTTATTAATCCCCGTGGGGAAATTGTGTTTTTTATGTCTCCCTCAACTTACTCTTTGTGGAGTAAGTTGTCCGCGAAGTGCAGCTACCTGTTGGGGCGCCCAGGGAGCTGGGGGTTAAGGGCCTTGCTCAAGGACCCACAGACGTGCTGAGGCTGGGTTAGTTTCAACTGGTGACCTCATTACAGGCACAAGGACTGACCCCTGCCCCCCAACTGTGTATGAGTAGCATTTATGCTGTTTCTTGAGTGTGAGCTAGTACATAAACCAGCTAGTGCTCACCATTGCAAAAATACTCTAGCTTTCTGTCATACACATTTTTTTATTTTCTTACATTGTCCGTTTTTGTTCATAGTCTGTAATATTCTGAATAACGACAATGTAGAGGAAAAACAGATTAAATTCTCCTTGTTTGTAATTTCCCCATGTAATCCACTGCCTTGTGGTAAGAGGTGCAAAAGTCAGACGCGTTGAATGATGAGGATACGATATTGAGTTTAGTTCTTGAGAGGATTTATTCATATGATATTTTAACACACAGTACTTTGAACTGGTTTGTTTGGCGCAAAAGGGCCGATATGCAGACACCATCACACATGGCAAATACGGTCAATGACTGTTTCACTTTGCACCTTCAGCCCTGAGCCGCGTAATCTCAGCACCTTTAATAACAACCATTGCTGCCTCCTACAGGTGGGAATACACTTAGACAATAGTAAATATCACTAAGGCAGGCAAGTACCTCTCGTTTCAAGTGTTGCAATACTATATAACATTATATTATAAACAATAAATACGAATAAATAAAAACATTAAACAAATAAACATAATCAATAATATTCATGAATAATTATGCTTAATATACAAATAAAAGAATAGCTCCTGCAGATGATTTCAGATAACTACTGGAACAATGAGTTCTGGAGGGGAGCAAGCTCTGTTACATGCTATAGAAATGTTGATCTGATTCCTTTCATTATCAGATTGTTACCACTGTTAAAAACCACAGATATTGTATTCTGATTGTATGCATTTCCTTATTAGGGCATGTCAGTTACTTCTGTTAAAAAATCCGTTTATTCTGACGTCGTAAATTTCCTGATCAGAGTTTACCCTCTTTAAAGTGATGGAGGTCCACTTGTGCGAAAGATACATCGATATGCATATGAGATTTCGTTTGTGCCAAAAATATGTAAATAGCACACAGTCCATGTCGACTGAGCATGTGACAAAGAATTTTTCTGTGACAATTCTATTTTGTCAATGAGTTTGTCTGTGGAGCCCCTGAAGGGACCTAATGGTGTCCGCTAATTAGATACCCAGAAATAAACTGTGTGGCTCCTGCCCAAGCATTGCTGCCCAAACAGCAGCTTCCTCCTTATGCCACCGAGGGAGGAGTAGCCAGTGGTTCCCCTGCCCCTTCCCCTCTCCCCCCTGCAGACGAGGATCATAACCATTCAGCACCCGACTCTACCTCCTTCTCGGTGAAGAAGTGCCGTGGCGAAACACTCAGGCAGCAGGACGAGGTAGCAGAAATTCTTGCCCCTATGTTGGTATGTCCAAATCCTCAAGGGGGAGATAAGGTTTGCTCATCTGACACTGTAGATGAAGGAGTTGAACATAAGAACATAAGAACTATACAAACGAGACGAGGCCATTCGGCCCATCAAGCTCGCTTGGGGAGAACTAAACTAATAGCTCAGAGTCGTTAAAATCTTATCTAGCTCTGATTTAAAGGAACCCAAGGATTCAGCTTGCACTACATTATCAGGAAGACTATTCCATACTCTACACGCTGCGTAAAGAAGTGCTTCCTTAAATCCAGCTTGAAATGTTCTCCCGCTAATTTCCACCTATGGCCACGAGTTCGTGTATTTAAACTAATGCTGAAGTAACTATTTGGTTGAACAGCATCCAAACCTGTTAGAATCTTATATACCTGGATCATGTCCCCCCTCAATCTCCTTTGCTTGAGACTGAACAGATTTAGCTCAAGTAACCGTTCCTCGTATGACATTCCTCTAAGACCAGGAATCATTTTTGTGGCCCTACGCTGCACCTTTTCTAAGGCCACAATGTCCTTTTTAAGATATGGTGACCAAACCTGCACACAATATTCTAGGTGAGGTCTCACCAAGGAATTGTATAATCTTAGCATTACCTCCCTTGACTTAAACTCCACACACCTGGAGATATACCCCAACATCCTATTGGCCTTTTTTATTGCTTCCCCACACTGGCGAGAATGGGACATGGAAGCATCAACATACACACCAAGGTCTTTCTCATGATCAGCTACCTTTATTTCAGTGACACCCATGAAATACCTGTACTTTATATTTCTGCTCCCTAGATGGAGTACCTTATATTTATCGACGTTAAATTTCATCTGCCAGGTATCGGCCCAGTCACTAATTAAATCAAGATCCCGCTGTAGCTGCTGAGCCACTAATTCAGTATCTGCTACACCACCCACCTTGGTGTCATCTGCAAATTTCACCAGTTTACTGTATATATTGGTATCCATATCATTTATGTAAATTAGGAACAATAGTGGTCCTAAAATCGAACCCTGCGGTACCCCACTATGAACGCAAGCCCACTGTGAGTTGAAGGACATTGCCAGTGACCTGCTGGACCCCAGGCAGAACAGGCCTCACCATGCGACAGCCCTTCAGAGACTGGTCCTCCTGCGCATGGACTGGGGCATGATGCATCAGTTTAAACAGGAGCCTGGTAAATCCTGCGAGTGCTACACCAAGCGACTGATGGCAGCATTCTCCAACTACAGTGGGATGGACTCCACAACGGACCGAGAGTGTATGTGATGTAAAATACACTAAGATAGGTAAAAACTCTTTTGTGGACTAAGTAAAACAAACATTTTATGTTCTAGTTTTCTTAAAACTACTGAAACAAATAATTGGCTACACTGCAGTTCCGCTGTTTTGTTTGGCACCCCTGCATGTCGTGCATTGTGTGGAAAAAACCTGAAGGCTGAGGAATGTTACGTAACACAGCTAGAATGTAAAAACTCTCTCTGGTGTAATTCACTGCATAAAACCAATGGTGTTAAGTGTGATGTCTTCTTCATAACACTCCCTGATGTTTGTGTCCGTGACCATGAGATAGGGTGGGCTGCTTTTCTTCCTTCCTTTGACTAGTATTCCTCCTAAATTGTTCATCTGTATTTGCTGCATTGGTACTTGATGTGCGTGTGCCTTGTGTCACGATCGCCATTTAACGGGAGCGGCGGACGGGCAGGAAACAGGCAAGGCAGGCAGGATACGGGGATTTATTAGGAACACGGGGTGCAGGAAACATCTCACGCAGACGGACTTCAATGACGGACACTGAACTCTAGTAAGACATGAACTCAAATAGACAGGACTGATTGAAAATAATCGGACACAGCTGGGTACGATCAGGGAAGCACACGTGGATAATCAGGGGGCGTGGCACACACGGTGGTCAGACTGTCCGGGACCTCCTCGGGGACTAGGGCAGGAAAGTCTGGAGCTGGGTCAGGGACAGGAGTGGGGCCAGGAACAAGAGCCCCAGGGGGCACAGTCATTTGAGGCGGAGGGAGCGCCTCGGGCGTGGGCTCTGGGGCCGCAGGGGGCAGCGGAGGCGGCTGCTCAGGAGCTACGGGCAAAGCAGGCGGCGGCTGCTCGGGCTCTGGGGCCGCAGGGGGCAGCGGAGGCGGCTGCTCGGGCTGCGCAGGAGCTATGGGCGACGAAGGCAACTGCTCAGACGCTGTAGCAGGAACCCAGGACTTTATGCTCAGCCCACTGCTGTTAACTCCGATGACTCACAACTGAGCAGCAATGCACATTTCGAATTCCATCATCAACATCAGGCAGATGACAAGACTGTTGTGGGTCTCATCAATAAAAACGGTGACTCAGCATACAAAGAGGAAGTGTGATGACTATCGGACTGCTGCAGAGCCAACAACCTGTCTCTGAATGTTGACCAAAGAGATGGTTGTTGACGTTAGAAGAACACAAAACACAGAGTGACCACTCTCTGCTGCACATCGATGGCTCATCTGTGGAGATCGTAGAGAGTACCAGATTCCTTGTTGTCCATCTGGCGGAGAATCTCACCAGGTCCTTCAACATCAGCTCCATAGTAAGGAAAGCACAGCAGCACCTCTACTCTCCACGGAAGCTCAGAAAAGCCCATCTCCCATTCTCACACTCTATTGGGGAACTGTTGAAAGCACCCTGAGCAGCTGCATCACGGTCTGCTTTGAGAACTGTGTCGCCTCAGATCACAAGTCCCTACAACAGATAGTGATGACAGGTGAGAAAATCATTGGGAGTATCGTGTTAGAGAAATATGTACTTTTTTTATCATCATTTTGCTAGACGCTTAGAAACAACACCCTGCCGCAGCTTGATCTTAATTGAGCAATAACACGTCTCAAGAACTGTCGCTTGAATATTTCCACCCCATATATGGTGACAAACAATGTTCAATGTCAGTTGCATATCCTGTTTGTGTACCTCAATAAAAGACACTGCGAGGGGAGTTACTCTTTCGAAGTTGGCTGAGTTCGACTGAGAGGCTGACACCTCGAGGTCAGGACCGGGCTTCCCTTTGTAA